>NW_028221420.1:110135-167635 GCF_014529385.1 Adiantum capillus-veneris | reverse complement strand
CTCTCTCTCTCTCTCTATGGTTCCCTCTCTTTCTCTCTCTCAAAATCACACTTATAACTGATACACACGGCGGCGCCCCACGTGTTACTATAAAATAGAATATAATTGCATGTTGTCGCACGTGCAGTCATTATTGAGACCGTATACTTTTGTACGTCATATATAGAGGTCATGAGAGAGAAAAACCACACCTCGTGAGAGAGAGAGAGAACCTTCGTTATGTCGAAGATGCGTCGGCTTGCTGTCGGAGACGCAGACGACGGCTCTTTCTCTCTCTCTCTCTCTCTCTCTCTCTCTCTCTCTCTCTCTCTCTCTCTCTCTCTCTCTCTCTCTCTCTACTAAAGGCGCGCGTAGAGAGGCACAACCGGTGTGCATGTCTCTATGCACGCCTTTAGTACTATGCATCCACCAGTGTATGTGTGTATGTGTGAGTGTTATAGAGAGAGGATGTAAGGCAGGGGAAAGAGAGAGAGAGAGAGAGAGAGAGTCTTTCTGTTACCTTATACTAACGGCGCACGGAGGTGTTTTTTGAGGTCAAAACATGCTCCACGCGCGCCGTTAGTAATGGGACTCTCTCTCTCTCTCTCTCTCTCTAGCTTAGCATAGAGAGAGAGAGAGAGAGAGAGAGAGAGAGAGAGAGAGAGAGAGAGAGAGAGAGAGAGACTCCTCTATTTGTATACAGTGAAATGGCTAGAACAAAAGCCACTGCAAGGAAGGCAGGCAAGGGACCAGGATTAGAAGCTAAGGCAAGTAGCAGAGCTGCAACCCCAAAGAAGAGACCTGGAAAACCCAATAAAATTCTGAAAGGTCCAAGGGTGAAGAAGTTACAAACCTGCATGGGACTTTTTAGATAAATCAGAAAGGCACAGAAATGTGTAGATTTATGCATACCAAAGCTACCCTTTTAGAGGATGGTGAGGTCCATATGTGAAGAAGCTACCTGGGGCACCAAAAGGTGGAAGGTGGTGGCATTGATGGCTCTACAAGAAGCAGCAGAGGACTTCCTACTGGAGTACTTCAGTGACATCACCATTGTTGCAGCCCATGCCCACAGGGTTACTATAATGGACAAAGATAGTGAGACACTGAAAAGAATAAGGTGGAGGTATGACAAACTACTGGTCCCCAATGTCTGCAGGGATAAGAAAATGAGGGAAATTTTATAGATGTCACACATGATGTGAATACAAGGGCAAGGGCAGAGACTATTTCTCGCCAAACAGAGGACATGAGGGAATCAGAGCTTAAGGAGAAACCAAAAGTAGCAGTGGAGTCCCAGAGGAAAATAGAATGCAATGTGACCTTGTCCATAGAGGCAAGCAATCCAGAAACTCTACTTTCAATGAAGGATGGTTTGCTTGCAGAGATACCATTCGTAGATGGAGCCAGAAAGCTAGCTCTTGAAAAAGTGGACATTAATTTATTGCAGAATCCAGATGCTCAGATTTCAGACACAATTATCTATGCTTGTCTTAAGTAAGTGTTACTATCTTGCTAGCTTTGAAAAATCAGATAATAGGTTTTCTAACTCAGGTATACTCTCTGCAGCTTGATCGAAAGTCAACTCCCACTGCACACCCACACGGAGGTGTTTCTTCTTGATCCACAAATGTCAGTTATTATTAGATAGAAGAACAGTCCATCTAGGACCTTTGAGAGTTGGTTTCTCCACTGTGCTATGCTGGAAGTTACTGTCATCATCTTTCCATATGAGAACAACCATCACTGGAGTCTCATATACCTTGATGTTGACCAACCAGCAGTGTGGGTGTTCAATTCAATAAAAGGAACCCACCCTGAAATTAGGTTGTAAGTGTTATGTATCAGAAAGTGTTTCTTATAGATATCCATGTAAATTTGAAGCCTCAAGCTAACATCTTGATACTGCTTTGTGCAGTTGTATAAAAAGGTTGTTGCTTGCCTATGGCAAGCTATGTGGAAGGTATGAACTATACAAGGCCCCAATCAAAGATGTACCTGTCCCAAATCAAACCGATGGAAATTCTTGCGGCTGGAGATGTCTTCTCCATGCAGAATATGTCATGCAAAGCTACTTTGCATTAAAACCTTTCATGACTAAGGTAACCATTTGGAAATGCATTCAGTCAGTTTTGGTTTAGTTTATAGAATAATTCTCACCATGTGGTCTTTCAATTTTTTAGAGTGCTTTAAAAAACTACACATATGATTATTTGCAAAGATACCGGGTAAGTTTAATACAACACCTGCTTACTATGTCTAGCCCCAAAGAGCCTGAAGATAGCGGCTTGGATGACCGCACTATTGATATGACAATACATGACGTGCCACCACGACAACGGGACGAGGGGGTCATATCAGCAGAAGATGAAAGAGCCGAGGATGAGGAAAGGTCAAATGAGCATATGGAAGGTGCTAGTGTACAACCAGAGGAGACAATGAAAGAGCCAAGTCAGCTAGTGGAGGAGCCAAAAGAGCCAAGTCAGCCAGTGGAGGAGTCAAAAGAGCCTATGGATGAAACCCAAGATGAGGAAAGCAAGCCTATAGATGAGCAAAAGGATATGGATGAGGAAAGCAAGCCTAGGGATGAGCAAACTGATATGGATCAGGCAAGGATGTATGAGGCAAGCCGGTCAACTGAGGCAGAGGAAAAGACCTTGGAGGAAACCTTGAATGAGGCAGAAAGAGCCATGGGGGAGACCCCTGATGAAAATTTAAATGATGACTATGAATATGTGAATGATGAAGCTAAAGCAGAGGAGAGCAACAACGACATCAACACTATAGAGACCCAGTATGGACCCTTGCTACCTGTAGATACGGTTGTTTCGGTAATGTCTGTTCAAGTATGGCAAAATATGTTCAGCTTCTAACTACTTATATGTACTTGTCAACTTTTACAGAGGTTGATTATCTTGGACCTCAATGGATTGCTGCTGATGCGCGTGCCTCTCGGTGACACAGAACCCTTTGAGGATTTGCAAACGTTTCGGATGGGAACTTGTCGAGTCGTGGTTCATCCAAGAACCAAGGAATTTATTCATTTTCTTCTTCCGTGCTTCAAAGTTGTCATATGGTCTTCAATGCAAAGGCAAAACTTGTCGCCACTAGTTACAATAGTTTGCAGTGTATGCGACGCTCACACGTCAGATTTTGCCTTTTTGTATGATCAAAGAAAATGCGTTACCGTCGAGGGCCACTACCACCCTAAAAAACCACACTTACCTCTTTTGTACAAACCGTTTAGCCAAATCGGTGTACCCTTTGATGCAACTAATACACTACTGATTGATGATACTCCTGAAAAGGGAGAACTAAATCCGCCGGGAACAACTATCTCACCACCTTCTTTCGAGGGGCATTCCTTCGATTTTTACCTTGAAGACATTCTGATTCAATACTTACAGAAATTGTATTTCAGTCCATTGTTCACGGACGAGTTTGTACTTTCTAATGAATTAAGATGACTCTTCTATCATGTCTTTGTCTTGTCTAACATTGAGAGAGAGAGAGAGAGAGAGATTTGACATGGTAAAGAAATGTATTTCAAGCACACTTATTCACAGGGCACAATTGACAAATGAGCTCAAAAAACTTCATGTATTAAAAGTCATTTGTATACACTTGGGTTCACAAGAATATCTGTTACATTGACACTACTTCAACCCGACCATCCAACTCTTTGCACAAAATATCTTTTTCCCTTCGCCTCATCACCTTACGGCCAGCTAGGAAAAAAGAAAAATCTGATAGGTCCCTGTCCATTGACTCTTCAATTATGTCATGCCGCAACTGCTGAAGACTGCATAGCTCCCTTATTGTAACCACCAACAGTAGGCCATGATCTTTATCAATCACTTCCACATCCACAGCAGGATTATCTTCCAAACCTGCAGAAACCTGGTCCATAGGAATGTACTTACCATTGAGCATTCGTGATCGCATATACCAAAACGAGAGTAACAGTGATTGGCTTGCAATCATGTACTTGACAACTAGAGTATCAAGCGCGACCTCGCACCATAAGCCAATCTCTTCCTTTACATGCCATCCTCTGTCAAGAAGTTTGTCACAGGATGACTGCTGAAATGACTTGCACATGAACATAGTTTTCGTAACACGGATGTTGTAGCTATGAAACAACTCTATGAAGAGTGCAGCAGGACAAAAGATTGCAATTCTAACCAGTTTGTAGGGAATAGAGCTACGTAGAGACCTCTGTATATCTTTGTAGAGCTTACTTCGCATTGCCTCCACCATTGTTTCCTCGGGAACTGGCCAGTCCACAGTGTTCCAATCGGTTGGTAGACGCACTTTCACCAACATGCCATTCTTATCCCCTGAGCTGAGTTGGTAGAAGTGGTCATAAAAGAATATTCCTTCATCAGCCAGGCTTTTGTTGCTCCTCCCTGAATACTCTAGAGAACCAATGTGGGCATGAACAACAAGGAAGAGGCCTATTATGCACTCCACAGGCTCCCATTGCTCATAAGAAGAGGGATAAACATCTGCAATATATATGAGAAGAGTTAAACTAAGAGTATCAATAAGTAAAAATGACAAATCTAATGTAATTGAGCTGTGAAGAATGGAGACATTGCTTATAAGAAGAGGCAGAAACATTGCAAAATATATAAGAAAAGTTATAATGAGAGTATCAGTAAGTTCAGATGTCAAGAGTACTTACAGATCAAATGAAGTTCAGATGTCAAGAGTACTTACAATTGCAATGTGGTTTATGTATATCTGATACATTTCCACCGTTTGCTATCACGTCTGGATGGGTAAACACATGCTGAACAAGAACTTTCTTTACAGATCTTTTTCCGATTTCAACTTTGAAATCCAACACTCTGGCCTTCCATGCTGAGCGGTAAACGTTGATACCACTAGACCTCTTGGGTCTTCTTGGTTGCATGAGGACCCATGAACCTTTGTTTATCCTTTGTCCAACCCATTGGTTCTCTGCACTTATTGAAGTTGATATTGTAATTGAGGATATGCTACTACTTGGCCTTCTAGGCAAAGTGCAGCTGTTGGTTGTTGGTGTGAGAGACAGTAAACACCTGGAGCTTCTTGGGCGACAAGACGTGGAAGCCATAGCTCTCAGAGAAAAGCTTTAGTGGAGGGAGATTCACTTTGAAAGCATTCTAATGGAGGTAAAGTGTTTTAGAATTCCAATATCTTGTGCGGGCTTAATGGTCACCCTCCAGTACGTTAATGACCATAAGAGAATATCAGAAGTGGGACCACTGGCAAGCACTTAACAGCTCGATAAAAGGAAGGAAATTATGATGCCACAATCCTAGATTTGTGAAATTTTTATCCTATTTTCCTATTTTTTGAGTCTTTCCACGTACTTTCCTACGTAACGTAGCCTTCGTGCTCATTGGACGCGCTCTATTTTTCTCTCTCTTCATATGGCCCTCCAAATGACCTCCGAAATTTCCTAATGCCATGTACTATTGTGATGCCCATGAAACATTGCAAGGGTAGAGATTTGTGTGCTTTACTCACCCCAAAAACATTTCATGGTCATGCAGTCTCGTCTGGTCAGTCTAGGATGGCACAATCGCCATTTTTTCCGATTGCGAGGAGCCCAATGGTCAAAAACTGGTGATTGTGCCACTATAGACCGTCGAGATGTATTGTGATGCCCATGAAACTTTGCAAATGCGGGAATTTGCATGCTTTCTCATTCCCTGTAGAGTTTCATGGCCATCCGCTCCCGTCTCATCGGTCTAGGGTGGCACAATCGCCAATTTTTCTGTTTTGGCCTTCCTTAGGGTCCAGTTGTAAACAAGAGTCGATTGTGCCACTGTAGACCGTCAAGACAAATTGCGATACCCATGAAAATTTTCAGGGGTGGGGACTTGTGTTCTTTCCTTATCCTTGCAGAGTCTCATGTCCATCCGCTCCCATCTTGTCGGTCTAGGGTGGCACAATCGCCAATTTTTCAGCTTTGGCCTCGCCAAGGTAACAATGGTAAGAAACTGGCGATTGTGTTATCGTAGACCGTCGACACGGATTGTAATGCCCATAAAAATTTGCAGAGGAGAGGATTCTTGTGCTTTCCCCACACTTGCAAAGTTTCATGGCCATCCGCTTATGTCGTTGGTCTAGGGTGGCACAATCATCAATTTTTCCGCTTTGGCCTTGCCAAGGACCCAATGGTAAAAAACTGACGATTTTTCCACCGTGGATCATCGAGACGGATTGCGATGCCTATGAAAATTTGCAAGGGTGGGGATTTGTGATATTTTCCCACCCCTGCAGAGTCTCATGGCCATTTGATCATGTCTCGTTAGTCTAGGGTGGCACAATCGCCAACTTTTCCGCTTTGGCCTCGCCAAGGGTCCAACGGTCAAAAACTGGTGATAGTGCCACCGTAGACCGTCGAGACGAATTGCGATGCCCCCGAAATTTTGTTGGGGTGGAGATTTGTGTGCTTTCCCAATCACTCTAAAGTATTATGGCCATCCACTCCCATCTCGTTGGTCTAAGGTGGCTCCTAGGCCAATTTTTCCGCTTTGGCCCCGCTAAGGTCCCAATGGTAAAAAACTAGCTATTGTGCCACCGTAGACCGTTGAAACGGATTGCGATGCCCATGAAACTTTGCAAGGACGGTGAATTGTGTGCTTTTCACACCCCTGCAATGTTTCATGGACATTGCTATAGTGCATGATGGTCTACAGTGGCACAATCGAGTATTTTTTACCATTGGGCCGTCAGCAAGGCCAAAGTGGAAAAAATGGCGATTGTTCAAGTGGTGTTGTGCCACCGTAGACCGTTGAGACGTATTGTGATGCCCATGAAACTTTGCAAGTACAGTGATTTGTGTGCTTTCTCCTCTGTTGTAGAGTTCATGGCCATCCGCTCCCATCTCATCGGTCTAAGGTGGACAATCACCAATTTTTCCATTTTAGCCTCGCTAAGGGCCCAATTGTAAGAAACCGGTGATTGTGCTACTCTAGACCGTCAAGACGGGTTGCGATACCCATGAAACTTTTCCCATCCGTGCAGAGTTTTATGGCCATCTGCTATTGTCTTGTCAGTCTAGGGTAAACAATCGATAATTTTTTTGCTTTTGGCCTCGTTAAGGGTCCAATCGTAAAAAAAGGACGCTTGTGCCACTGTGGATTGTCGAGACGAATTACGATGCCCATGAGACTTTGTAGGGAAGGGAATTTGTGTGCTTTCCTAGCTCTATAGAGTTTTATGACCACCAGCTCCCGTCTTCTTGATCGACGTGGCTCCTAGGCCAATTTTTTCGATTTGCCCTCGCTAAGGGTCCAATAGTAAAAAACTAGCGATTGTGCCACCATGGACCGTCGTGATGGATTACGATGTCCATGAAACTTTGCAGGGAAGGGTATTTGTGTGCTTTCCCCACCCCTGTAGTGTTTCATGGCTATCCTCTTCCGTCTTGTCGGTCTAGGATGGCACAATCGCCAATTTTTTCGCTTTGGTCTCACCTAGGACCCAACGGTAAAAAATTGGCGATTGCGCGACCGTCGTAGACCGTCCTTGAGATGGATTGTGATTCCTTTGAGACTTTGTAGGGGTGCGGATTTGTGTGCTTGCCTTGCCCTTGCGGAGTCTCATGGCCATTCGCTCCCGTCTCATCGGTCTAGCGTGACACAATTGATAATTTTTTCGCTTTGGCATTGCCAAGGGCCCAATGGTTAAAAATTGGTGATTGTGCCACCGTAGACCGTCAAGACGGATTGCAATGTCCATGAGACTTTGCAAGGTGGGGATTTGTGTGCGTTCCCTGCGCATGTGGAGTCTCATGGCCATCCGCTTCCATCTCGTTGGTCTAGGGTGGCACAATCGCCAATTTTTCCGCTTTGTCCTTGCGAAGGGTCCAATGCCAAAAAACTGGCGATTGTGCTATCATAGACCATCAAAACGGATTGGGATACCCATAAAACTTTGTAGGGGAGGGGATTTGTGCGCTTTTCTTGCCCCTGCGGAGTCTCATGACCATCCACTCCCGTCTCGTTGGTCTAGGGTGGCATAATCGCCAATTTTTTTGCTTTGGCCTCGCCAAGGGAACAATGGTAAGAAACTGGCAATTGTGTCATCGTAGACCGTCGACACGGATTATGATGCCCATAAAACTTTGCAAAGGAGGGGGTTCTTGTGCTTTCCCCACACTTGCAAAGTTTCATGACCATCCGCTCCCGTCTTGTCGGTCTAGGGGGGAGATTTGTGTGCTTTTCTTGCCCTTGCGGAGTCTCATGGCCATCCACTCTCGTCTTGTTGGTCTAGGGTGGCACAATCGCTAATTTTTTTGCTTTGGCCTCGCCAAGGACTTAATGGTAAATAACTGGCGATTGGGCCATTGTAGACCCTCGAGACGGATTGCAATGCCCATGAAACTTTTTAGGGATGGATATTTCTGTGCTTTCCCTACCTCTGAATATTTTCATGACCATTCGCTCCCATCTCATCAGTCTAGGGTGGCACAATTGCCAATTTTTCCGCTTTGGCGTCGCCAAGGGTCCAATGGTAAAAAACTGGCGATTGTGCCACCGTAGACTGTCTAACGTACGATGCCCATGAAACCTTGCAACGATGGGGATTTGTGTGCTGTCCCTACCAATGCAGAGTTTCATGGCCATCCACTCCCGTCTCTTCGGTGTAGGGTGCCAGAATCACCAAATTTTCCATTTTGGTTTCGCTATAGGCCCAATGGTAAAAAAATTGGTTATTGTGCTACCATAGACCGTCAAGACCGATTGCGATACCCATGAAACTTTTCTACCTTTGTCTTTCTGGTATAGGGTGGCACAATCGCCAATTTTTCCACTTTGGCCTCGCTAAGGTCACACTGGTCAAAAATTGGCTATCATAGACAGTCGAGACGGATTGCGATGCCCGTGAAACTTTGCATGGGAAGGGATTTGTAGACTTTCTACACCCTTGCAGAGTTTCATGGCCATCCGCTCTTGTCTCGTCGGTCTAGCGTGGCACAATCGCCAATTTTTCCACTTTGGCCTTGCCAAGAATCCAATGGTAAGATACAGATGATTCTGCCACCGTAGACCGTCGAGACGGATTGCGATGCCCATGAAACTTTGTAGAAGTGGGTATATGTGTGCTTTTCCCACCCTTGAGTAGTCTCATGACCATCTGCTCCCGTCTCGTCGATCTAGAGTGGTACAATTGCCAATTTTTTTGTTTTGGCCTCGCTAAGGGCCCAAATGGTCCAAAACTGGCGATCGAGCCACCGTAGACCGTCGAGGTGGATTGCAATACCCATGAAACTTTTCCCACCCCTGTAGAATTTCATGGACATCTGCTATCGTCTTGTCGGTCTAGGGTGGCCAATTTTTCTGCTTTGGCCTCATTAAGGGCCCAATGGTAAAAAAGTGGCGATTGTGCCACCATAGACCGACAAGACGGATTGCGATGCCCATGAAACTTTGCAAGGATGGAGATCACTGTGCTTTTCCCACCTCTACAATGTTTCATGTCCATCTGCTCCCCTCTTGTTGATCTAGGGTGGAACAATTGCCAATTTTTTTGGTTTGGCCTCGCCAAGGGCCAAATGGTAAAAGATTGGTGATGGTTCCACCATAGACCGTCGAGACGGATTGCGATGCTCATGAAACTTTGCATGGGTATGGATTTGTGTGCTTTCCTTGCCCTTGTGGAGTCTCATGTCTATCCGCTCTCGTCTCGTCGGTCTAGGGTGACACAATTACCAATTTCTTCGCTTTGGCCTCCATAAGGGAACAATGGTAAAAAACTGGCGATTGTGCCACCATAGACCGTCGACACGGATTTTGATGCCCATGAAACTTTGCAAGGGAGGGGATTTGTGTGCTTTTCTAACCTTACAAAGTTTCATGGCTATCTGCTCCCGTCTCGTTGGTCTAGGGTGGCAGAATTGCCAATTTTTTTGCTTTGGCCTTGCCAAGGACCCAAAGGTCAAAAACCGACGATTGTGCCACCGAAGACAATCGCGACGGATTGCGATGCCCATGAAACTTTGCAAGGGTGGGGATTTGTGTGCTTTTGCTACACTTGTGGAGTCTCATGGCCATCCACTCCCGTCTTGTCGGTCTAGGGTGGCACATTCGCCTTTTTTTTTTGCTTTGGCCTCGCCATGGGCCGAATGGTCAAAAACCGACAATTGTGCCACCGTAGATCATTGAGACGGATTGCGATGCCCATGAAACTTTGTGCTTTCCTAGTGACTCTAGAGTATTATGGCCATCGGCTCCCGTCTTGTTGGTCTAGGGTTGCTCTTGGGACAATTTTTCCGCTTTGGCTTCGCTAAGGTCCCAATGGTCAAAAAGTGGCTATTGTGCCACCGTAGACCATCGAGACGGATTGCGATGCCCATGAAAGTTTGTAGAGGTGAATATTTGTGTGCTTTTCCCACCCGTGCAAAGTTTCATGGGCATTGCAATAGTACATGATGGTCTACGGTGGCACAGTCGAGTTTTTTGACCATTGGGCCGTTAGCCAAAACGGAAAAATTGGCAATTGTGCCACCGTAGACCATCATGTTCTAATGCAATACCCATGAAATCTTGCAAAGGTAGTTATTTGTGTGCTTTCCCTGCCCCTACAGAGTTTCATGGCCATCCGCTCCTGTCTTGTTGGTCTAGGGTGGCACAATTGCCAACGATGAGACATATTGAGATGCCCATGACACTTTTCAAGTGTGGTATATGTGTGTTTTCCCCTCCCCTGCAAAGTTTCATGGCCATCAGATCCCATGTTGTTGGTCTAGGGTGGCACAATCGCCAATTTTTCCGTTTTGGCCTCGCTAACGGCGCAATGGTAAAAAACTAGCGATTGTATCACCGTAGAATGTCAAGACGGATTGAGATACCATAAAACCTTACTCACCCCTGTAGAGTTTCATGGCCATCCGCTATCTTCTCGACGGTCTATGGTGGCCAATTTTTCTACTTTGGCCTCGCCAAGGACCGTTTGACGAGATGGATTACAAGGCCCATGAAAGTTTGTAGGGGTGGGGATCTACGTGCTTTCCCCACCCCTGCAAAGTTTCATGTCCATCCACTCTCGTATTGTCAATCTAGGGTGGCAAAACCGCCAATTTTTTTGGTTTGGCCTCGCCATGGGCCCAATGGTCAAAATCTGGTGATTGTGCCACCGTAGACCGTCGAGACGGATTGCGATGCCCATGAACCTTTGTAGGGGCAGGGGTTTGTGTGATTTTTCTTCCCTTGCGGAGTCTCATGTCCATCCACCCGTCTCGTCGATCTAGGGTGGCACAATCGCCAATTTTTCTGGTTTGGCCTAGCAAGGGGCCCAATGGTCAAAAACTGACGATTTTGCCATCGTAGACCGTCGAGACGGATTGCGATGCCCATGAAACTTTGCAGGGGTAGAGATTTGTGTGCTTCCAATTCCCTTATGGAGTATCATGTCCATCCACTCCCGTCTCATTGGTCTAGTGTGGCATAATCGCCAATTTTTCCGCTTTGGCCTCGCCAAGGGAACAATGGTAAAAAATTGGCGATTGTGCCACCGTAGATCATCGACATGGATTTTGATGCCCATGAAAGTTTGCAGGGATGGGATTCATGTGCTTTTCCTACCCTTGTAGATTTTTATGGCCTCCCGCTCCCCTCTCCTTGGTCTAGGGTGGCACAATTGAGAATTTTTCCGCTTTGGTCTCGCCAAGGACCCAATGGTAAGAAACTGGCGATTGTGCCACCGTAGACCGTCAAGATGTATTATGATGTCCATGCAACTTTGCAAATGTAGGGATTTGAAATCTTTCCCCTCTCGTGCACTGTTTCATGGCCATCCGCTCTCGTCTCGTCCGTCTAGGGCGGCACAATCACCAATTTTTCCGTTTTGGCCTCGCTAAAGTTCCAATGGTAAAAAACCCGTTGTTGAACCACCGTAGAACATTGAGACGGATTGCGATACGAATGAAATTTTACCCACCCTGCAGAGTTTCATGGCCATCCGCTATCAGCTTGTCGGTCTATGGTGGTCAATTTTTATGCTTTGGCCTCGTTAAGGATCCAATGGTTAAAAACTGGCATTGTGCCACCATAGACCGTCGAGACAGATTGTGATGCCCATGAAACTTTTCAGCCATGGGGATTTGTGTGCTTTCCCCACCCCTACAAAGTTTCATAGCCATTCGTTCCTGTCTTGTGGATTTAGGGTGGCACAATCGCCAATTTTTCTGGTTTGGCCTCGCCTAGGGCCCAATGGTCAAAAACTGGAAATTTTTCACCACCGTAGACCGTCGAGACGGATTGCGATTCCCATGAAACTTTGTAGGGGTTTTGTGTGCTTTTCTCACCCTTGCGAAGTCTCATGTCCATCTGTTCCCGTCTCGTCGGTGTAGGGTGGCACAATCGCCAATTTTTTTGCTTTGGCATTGCCAAGGGAACAATGGTCAAAATCTCACGATTGTGCAACCGTAGACCGTCAACACGGATTGCGATGCCCATGAAACTTTGTGGAGGAGGGGATTCATGTGCTTTCCCCATCCTTCCAGTGTTTCATGGCCATCTGCTCTCGTCTCGTCGGTCTAGGGTGGCACAATCGCCAATTTTTTTGCTTTGTCCTGGCCAAGGACCCAATGGTCAAAAGCTGACGACGATTGTGCTACAGTAGACTGTCGCGACGGATTGCGATGCCCATGAAACTTTGCAAGGGTGGATATTGTGTTCTTTTCCCACCCCTACGGAGTCTCGTGCCATCCACTCCCGTCTCGTCGGTCTAAGGTGGCACAATCGCCAATTTTTTTGCTTTGACCTGGCCTAGGGCCCAATGGTCAAAAACTGGCGATTGTGCCACCGTAGGCTGTCGAGACGGATTGCGATGCCAATGAAACTTTGCAGGGGTGGAGATTTTTGTGCTTTCCCAATCACTCTAGAGTATTTTGGCCATCCGCTCTCGTCTCGTCGGTCTAGGGTGGCTCCTGGGCCAATTTTTCCGCTTTGGCCTTGCTAAGGTCTCAATGGTCAAAAGTTGGCTATTGTGCCACCGTGGACCATTGAGATGGATTGCGATCCGCATGAAACTTTGCATGGACAAAGATTTGTGTGCTTTTCTTGTCCCTGCAAAGTTTCATGGGTATCGCAATAGTACATGATGGTCTACGATGGCACAATCGAGGGTTCTTTTCACCATTGGACTGCTAGCAAGGCTAAAGCGGAAAAACTGGCGTTTGTGCCACTGTAGACGAGTTTCATGGTCATCTGCTGTCCTATCATCCGTTTAGGGTGGCACAATCACCAATTTTTTTGCTTTGGCCTCGTTAAGGGCCCAATGGTAAGAAAATTGACGATTGTGGCACCGTAGATCGTCGAGATGGATTGCGATGCCCATGAAGCACGGGTGGGAATCACTGCGCTTTCCCCACCTTTGCAGATTTTCATGGCCATATGCTCCCGTCTCGTCAATCTAGGGAGGCACAATCGCCAATTTTTCTGGTTTGGCCAAAACTGACGATTGTGCCATTGTAGACCGTCAAATAGGATTGCGATGGCCATGAAACTTTGTAGGGGAGGGGATCTGTGTTCTTTCCCCACCCCTTGCAGAGTTTCATGGCCATCCACTCCCATCTCCTCGGTCTAGGGTGGCACAATCCCCAATTTTTTATCTTTGGCCTCGCCAAGGACCCGATGGTCAAAAGCTGATGATTGTGCCACCATAGACCGTCGAGATGGATTGCAATGTCTATGAAAATTTGTAGGGGTGAAATTTTGTGTGCTTTTTCCACCCCTACAGAGTTTTATGGCCATCCGCTCTGGTCTCATCGGTCTAGGGTGACACAATCTCCAATTTTTCCGTTTTGACCTCGCTAAGGACCCAATAACAAACTGGCGATTGTGCCACCGTAGACCGTCAAGACGGATTGCGATACCCATAAAACTTTTCCCAGCCTTGCAGAGTTTTATGGATTTTTGCTATTGTCTCATCGGTCTAGGATGACACAATTGATAATTTTTCGCTTTTGACCTCGTTAAGGGCCCAATGGTAAAAAAGGGCGCTTGTGCCACCGTGGATCATCGAGAAGGATTGCAATGCCCATGCAACTTTGCAGGGAAGATATTTGTGTGCTTTCCCAACTCTGTAGAGTTTTATGGCCATTAGCTCCCGTGTCGTCAGTCTAGGGTAGCTCGTGGGCCAATTTTTTTCTTTGCCCTCACTAAGGGCCCAATGGTAAAAAAAATGGCGACTGTGTCACTGTAGACGGTCGTGACGAATTGCAATGTCCTGAAACTTTGCAAGCGAGGGTTTTGTGTGCTTTTCCCACCCCTATAGAATTTCATGGCCATCAGCTCCCGTCTCGTCGGTCTAGGGTGGCACAATCACCAATTTTTTCGCTTTGGCCTCGCCTAGGGCCCAGGGCCCAATGGTAAAAAACTGGTGATTGTGCCACGGTAGACCGTCGAGATGGATTAAGATGTCCATTAGACTTTGCAAGGGTGGGGATATTTGTGCTTGCCCCGCCCATGCGGAGTCTCATGGCCATCCGCTCCCGTCTTATCGGTCTACGCTGGCACAATTGACAATTTTTTTGCTTTGACCTCGCCAAGGACCCAATGGTTAAAAACTGGTTGTGCCACCGTATACCATCTAGACGGATTGTGATGTCCATGAAATTTTGTAAGGGTGGGGATTTGTGTGCTTGCGTAGTCATTGTAGAGTTTCATGTCCATCCGCTTCCGTCTCGTCGGTCTAGGGTGGCTCCTATGTAATTTTTTCGTCTTGGCCTCGCTAAGGACCCAATGGTAAAAAACCGGTGATTGTGCCACTGTAGACCGAGGAGACGGATTCCAATACCCATGAAACTTTCCCCACCCCTACAAAGTTTTATTTCGATCCACTTTCATCTTGTCGATCTAGGGTGGCACAATCGATAATTTTTTGCTTTGGTCTTGTTAAGGGCCCAATGATCAAAAACTGGCGCTTGAGTCATTGTAGACCGTCGAGACAGATTGTAGTGCCCATGAAACTTAGCAGGGGAGGGGATTTTTGTGCTTGCCCCATGGCCATCAGCCTGCCTCAATGTCGACCTGCCACACAATTTGTTACCTCCAAGATGCTCGTAGCTCACGCGCTCTCAAGCTCTTTGCTTTGATTCTCACTTGCTAAGTCTTTGCTAGCCTTTAAAAGGCTTCATCGGGAAAATTTTGAACTCATTTTTGGGCCTTTTAAGAGTGCCACATCATCAAAGTTGTACAAAAGAAAGCAACCCGGTAGACCCCTAAATATTGCTTATAACCCCATGATATGACCTATCAGTGGAAAGTTCTTGAAAAATGGATTCTAAAGAGCCAAGGGCCGAAAATTTTGGATAACTTCTATGAAAGTTATGCCATTTTTTTTCAATCAGCCAGGTTTTGTTACCGTTATGGTAATCTAAAATCACCTTTTTTCAGATCTACATGAAGGAAATGTCCGATGCATGCTTGCTATATATCAATAGATAGCATTTGAAGAGTAGATTCTAAATATCTAACCTCCGACAAGTTTGGATCTTATTTGCAAAAAATTTACCGATCCCCACTTTTTGAAAGCTATGCCACATCAACAATTCTTACAAGGCCCATTTTAGAGTCCAAACTTTTCCTAATGCAACCTGTGTGTTGATTCTTCTCTTGCAGAGCTTTCTTTGCTTTTCTAAGGTCCCCCCTTGATTCCTTTTGCTATCCAATACTCTGCACACAAGACTCAAGCTCCCGATTCTCTTGGTCTTGCTCGATCTCTGCTCAATGTTGAGCTGCTACCCACAGTCCTCTGCTTGGTTTTTGAAGGTGTCGATTTCCTGCAGAGCTACCAAGCTCTCTAGATTCCTCCTCGACTTGGGAGGGCTGCACGTGTTGAGGTTGTCGGGGCTTGAGGTGAATTGCCTGGTCAGAGTGGCCTCGCCAAGGTCCCAATGGTAGAGAACTAATGGTTGTGCCATCATAGACCGTCGAGATGGATTGGGATGTCCATGAAACATTGCATGGTCGTATTTGTGTGCTTTTACTCGCTCGTTGGTCTACAGTGGCACAACCGTCAATTTTTCCGTTTTGGCCTCCCTAAGAGCCTAAAGGTAAAAAATTGGCGATTGTGCCACCATAGACCGTCAAGACGGATTGCGATGCCCATGAAAATTTGCAGGGAAGTAGATTTATGTGCTTTCCCCACCCCTGTAGAGTTTCTTAGCCATTCTCTTCCGTCTCATCAGCCTAGGGTGGCACAATCGCCAATTTTTCCACTTTGACCTCGCTAAGGGCCCAATGGTCAAAAACTGGCGAGTATGCCACCGTAGACCGTTCAGACGGATTGCGATGCCCATAAAACTTTGTAGGGGTAGGGATTTAGTGGGCATCCCAATCTTGCACGACGGTCTACGATGGCACAATCGCCAATTTTTCACCATTGGGTCCTTAGTGACACCAAAGGGGAAAAATTGGTGATTGTGCTACCCTAGATCGATGAGAGAGATTGAGATGCCCTTCAAAGTTTGCAAGGATGGGGGTTTGTGTGCTTTCCTTGTTCTTGTAGAGTTTCATGGCCATCGACTTCGTTCTAGGGTGGCATAATCACCAATTTTTCTGCTTTGGCCTCGCTTAGGGCCCAATTGTCAAAAACTGGCAATTGTTCCACCGTAGACCGTTGAGTAGGATTGCGATATCCATGAAACTTTGAAGGGGTAGGAATTTGTGTGCTTTCTCTACCCTTGCAGAGTTTCATTGCCATTCACTCATGTCTCGTTAGTCTAGGGTGGCACAATCACCAATTTTTTGGTTTGATCTCGCTAAGGGCCCAATGGTAAAAAACCGGTGATTGTGCCACCGTAGACCGTCAAGACGGATTGGGATGCCCATGAAACTTTTCCCACCCTTGCAGAGTGTCATGGCCATCCGCTATCGTCTTGTCGATCTCGGATGGCACAATCGATAAATTTTTCGCTTTGGCCTCGTTAAGGGCCCAATGGTAAAAAATTGGCGCTTGTGCCACCCTAGCCTATCAAGACGGATTTCGATGCCCATGAAACATAACAGGGGAGGGAATTTGTGTGCTTGCCCAACTCTATAGAGTTTTATGGCCATCAGCTCCCGTCTTGTTGGTCTAGGGTGGCTCCTGGGCCAATTTTTTCACTTTGCCCTCACTAAGGGCCCAATGGTAAAAAACTGGCGATTGTGTCATCGTAGATGGTCGTGACGGATTGCAATGTCCATGAAACTTTTCAAGCAAGGGGTTTTGTGTGCTTTTCCCACCCTTATAGAATTTCATGGCCATCCGCCCCCATCTCGTCGGTCTAGGATGACACAATCGCCAATTTTTTTGCTTTGGCCTCGCTTAGGGCCCAATGGTAAAAAACTGGCGATGGTGCCACCGTAGACCGTAGATAGATTGCGATGTCCATGAGACTTTGCAAGGGTGGGGATGTGTGTGCTTGCCCTGTCCATGTGGAGTCTCATGGCCATCCGCTCCCGTCTCATCGGTCTGGGATGACACAATTGACAATTTTTCTGCTTTGGCCTCGTCAAGGACCAATGGTTAAAAACTGGTCATTATGCCACCGTATACCATCAAGACGGATTGTGATGTCCATGAAACTTTGAAAGGGCGGGGATTTGTCTGCTTTTGTTGTCACTATAGAGTTTTATGTCCATCCGCTTCCGTCTCGTCGGTCTAGGTGGCTTCTGGGCCAATTTTTCCCTCTTGGCTTAGCTAAGGGCCCAATGGTAAAAATTGGTGATTGTGCTACTCTAGACCATTGAGATAGATTGCAATACCCATGAAACTTTCACCACCCTTGCAAAGTTGCATGGCCATCCGCTATCGTCTTGTCGGTCTAGGGTTGCACAATCGATTATTTTTCGCTTTGGCCTCGTTAAGGGCCTAATGATAAAAAATAGGCGCTTGTGCCACCGTAGACCGTCGAAATAGATTGCAATGCCCATGAAACTTAGCAGGGGAGGAGATTTGTGTGTTTTCCCTATGGCCATCAGCTCCCGTCTAGTCGGTCTAGGGTGGCTCCTGGGCCAATTTTTTCACTTTGCCCTCGCTAAGGGCCCATGGGTAAAAAACTCACGATTATGTCACCGTAGATGGTCGTGACGGATTGCAATGTCCATGAAACTTTGCAGGGGAGGGGATTTGTGTGCTTTCCCCACCCTTGTAGAGTTTCATGGCCATCCACTCTCGTCTTGTCGGTCTAGGGTGACGCAATCGTCAATTTTTTTGCTTTGGCCTCGCTTAGGGCCCAATGGTCAAAAACTGGCAATTGTATCACCATAGTCCCTCGAGACAAATTTTGATGTCCATGAGACTTTACAGGGTGGAGATTTGTGTGCTTTAATCGCCCATGTGGAGTCTCATGGCCATCCGCTCCCGTCTTGTCAGTCTAAGGTGGCACAATCTACAATTTTTCCGCTTTGGTCTCGCCAAGGGCCCAATGGTTAAAAATTGGTGATTGTACCACCGTAGACCATTGAGACGGATTGCGATGCCCATGAAACTTTTTAAGGGTGGGGATTTCTATGCTTTTCTAGTCACTGTAGAGTTTTATGGCCATCCGCTTCCGTCTCGTTGGTCTAGGGTGGCTCCTAGGCCAATTTTTCCGCTTTGGCCTCGCTAAGGGTCCAATGGTAAAAAATTGACGACAATTACAAGCGGAAAAATTGGCAATTGTGCCACCATATACCATCGAGATGGATTGTGATGCTCATGAAACTTTGCACGTGCGGGTATTTGTGTACTTTTCCAGCCATTGTAGAGTTTTATGGCCATCTGCACCCGTCTTGTCAGTCTAGGGTGGCTCTTGGGCCAATTTTTTTGCTTTGGCCTCGCTAAGGTCCCAATGTAAAAAACTGGTGATTGTGCCACCATAGACCATCAAGATGGATTGCGATACCCATGAAACTTTGCAGGGGTGGTAATTTGTGTGCTTTGTCTGCCCCTACTATGTTTCATGGGCATTGCAATCCTACGCGATGGTCTACGGTGGCACAATAGCTAGTTTTTGACCATTAGGCCCTTAGTAAGGGTAAGCAAAAAAAATTGGCGATTGTGTCACTGTATACGTCGAGACGGATTGCGATGCCCATGAAACTTTACAAACCCTGGATTTGTGTGCTTTTCTTGCCTCTATAGAGTTTTATGGCCATGAGCTCCCGTCTCATCGATCTAGGGTGGCACAATCGCCAACTTTTCCGCTTTGGCCTTGCGAAGGGCCGAATGTTCAATAAATGACGATAGTGCCACCGTAGAACAACGAGTAGGATTGCGATGCCCATGAAACTTTTCAAGGTGGGGATTTGTGTGCTTTCCTACCTCCTTTAGAGTTTTATAGCCATCCACTCTCGTCACGCCGGTCTAGGGTGTCTCTTGGCGGCCAATTTTTCCGCTTTGGCCTTGCTAAGGGCCCAATGGTAAAAATCTGGCGATTGTGCCACCGTAGACCATCGAGTAGGATTCCAATGTCTATGAAACTTTGTAGGGGAGGGGATTTGTGTGCTTTTCCCACCCTTGCACAGGTTCAAAGCCATCCGCTCCCATCTGGACGGTCTAGAGTGGCACAATCACCAATTTTTCCGCTTTGGCCTCGCCAACCACCCAATGGTAAAAAACTAGCGATTGTGCCACTGTAGACCGTTGATACGGATTGCGATGCCCATGAAACTTTGTAGGGGTGAGTATTTGTGTGCTTTCCTGACCCATGTAGAGTCTTAAGGCCATGCGCTCCCATCTCGTCGGTCTAGGTTGGCACAATCACCAATTTTTTCCGCTTTGACCTCGCCAAGGGTCCTATGGTAAAAAACTAGCGATTGTGCCACCATAGACCGTCAAGACGAATTGTGATGCCCATGAAACTTTGCAAGGGTAGGGATTTTTGTACTTTCCCATTCCCTAGAAATTTTCATGGGCATACGATCCCGTCTCATTGGTATAGTGTGACACAATCGCCATTTTTTTCGCTTTGGCCTCGCTAAGGGCCCAATGGTAAAACATTGGCATTGTGCCACCGTAGACCGTTGAGACAGATTGTAATGCCCATAAAACTTTGCAAGGGTGGTAATTTGTGTGCTTTCACCACCCCTGCAAAGTGTCATGGGCATTGCAATCCTACGCGACAGTCTACGTTGGCACATCCGTCAGTTTTTGACAAAAAAATTGGCCATTGTGCCAACCAAGACCGTCGAGACGAATTGCAATGCCCATAAAGCTTTGCAGAGATGGGTATTTGTGTACTTTCCCCACCCGTACAGAGCTTGATGGCCATCTGCTCCTGTCTTGTCGGTTTAGGGTGACACATTCGTCATTTTTTCTGCTTCGGCCTCGCCAAGGTCCCAATGGTAAAAAACTGGCGATTGTGCCATTGTAGACCGTCGAGATGGATCGGGATGCCCATGAAACATTGCAAGGACAAGGATTTGTGTGCTTTTACTTCCACTATAGATTTTCATGGCCATCCACTCCCGCTCGTCAGTCTACGGTGGCACAACCTCCAATTTTTCCGTTTTGGCCTCGCTAAGGGCCTAATGGTTAAAAACTGGCGATTGTGCCACCATAGACCATCGAGACGGATTGCGATGCCCATGAAAATTTGCAGGAAAGTAGATTTGTGTGATTTTCCCATCCCTACAAAGTTTATTTGCCATCCACTTCTGTCTCGTCGGCCTAGGGTGGCACAATCGCCAATTTTTTTGCTTTGGCCTCGCTTAGGACCCAATGGTCAAAAATTGGCGATTGTCTCACCGTAGACTGTCGAGATGAATTGCGATGCCCAAAAAACTTTGCAAGGGTAGGGATTTGTGTGCTCTTTCCATCCCTACAGAGTCTCATGGTGATCCACTTCAATCTCGTCTATCTAGGTTGGCACAATCGCCAATTTTTTCACTTTGGCCTCACCAAGGTCCCAATGGTAAAAAACTGGCGATGTGCCATCGTAGACAATTGAGACGGATTACGAAGCCCATGAAACTTTGCAGGGGTGGAGACATGTGTGCTTTTTTCCACCCTTGCAGAGTTTCATGGCCATCTGCTCCTATCTAATCAGTTTATGGTGGCACAATCGCCAATTTTTTTGCGGCCTCGCTAAGGGCCCAATGGTAAAAAAATTGGCAATTGTTCCGTCGTAGACCATCACGACAGATTTTGATGTGCATAAAACTTTGTTGGGGTAGAGATTTGGGTGCTTTTCCACCCCTGCAAAGTTTCATGGGCATCCTAATCCTGCGCAACGGTCTACGATGATACAATCGCCAATTTTTTACCATTGGGTCCTTAACGACACCAAAGGGGAAAAATTGGCGATTGTGCCACCCTAGACCAATGAGACTGAATGCGATGCCCTTGAAACTTTGCAAGGATAGGTATTTGTAGGCTTTCCCCATCCCTGCAGAGTTTCATGGCCATCCACTCCCGTCTCGTCATTCTAGGGTGACACAATCGCCAATTTTTCTGCTTTGGCCTCGCCTAGGACCCAATGGTCAAAAATTAGCAATTGTTCCACCATAGACCGTCGAGTAGGATTATGATGTCCATGAAACTTTTGAAGGGGTGTGGATTTGTGTGCTTTCTCTACCCTTGCAGAGTTTCATTGCCATCTGCTCCTGTCTCGTCAGTCTAGGATGGTACAATCCCCAATTTTTCTGTTTTGATCTCACTAAGGGCCCAATGTTAAAAAACCGGCGATTGTGCCACTATAGACTGTCTAAACGGATTGCGATAACCATGAAACTTTTCCCACCCTTGCATAGTTTCATGGCCATCCACTATTATCTCGTCGGTCTAGTGTGACACAATCGATAATATTTTCGCTTTGACCTCGTTCAGAGCCTAATGGTCAAAAATTGACGCTTGTGCCACCCTAGACCGTCGAGACGGATCTCGATGCCCATGAAACTTAACAGGGGAGAGTATTTGTGTGCTTGCCCAACTCTATAGAGTTTTATGGCCATCAACTCCCATCTCATTGGTCTAGGGTGGCTCCTGGGCCAATTTTTTAACTTTGCCCAGCTCGCTAAGGGCCCAATGGTAAAAAACTGGCGATTGTGCCAGCGTAGATGGTCGTGACGAATTGGGATGTCCATGAAACTTTGCACGGGAGGGATTTGTATGTTTTCCCCACCCTTGTAGAGTTTCATGGCCATACGCTCCCATCTTGTCACTCTAGGGTGGCACAATCATTGATTTTTTGCTTTGGCCTCGCTTAGAAAAACTGGCAATTGTGCCACCGTAGACCGTCGAGACGGATTGCGATGTCCATGAGACTTTGCAGGGGTGGAGATTTGTGTGCTTTCCCCGCCCATGTGGAGTCTCATGGCCATCCGCTCCGGTATCGTCGGTCTAGGGTGGCACAATCTACAATTTTTCAGCTTTGGCCTTGCCAAGGGTCCAATGGTTAAAAACTGGCGATTGTGTCATCGTAGACCATCGAGACGGATTGCGATGCCCATGAAACTTTTCAAGGGAGGGATTTGTATGCTTTCCTAGTCTTTGTAGAGTTTTACGGCCATCCGCTTTGGTCTCGTCGGTATAGGGTGATTCTTGGGCCAATTTTTTCGCTTTGGCCTTGCTAAGGACCCAATGGTCAAAAACTGATGATTGTTCCACCGTAGACCGTTGATACGGATTGTGATGCCTATGAAACTTTGAAGGGGGGCGTCGCAATCCTATGCGACGGTCTACGGTGGCACACTAGCCAGTTTTTGACCATCGGGCCCTTAGCGAGGCCAAGTGGAAAAATTGTCGATTGTGCCACCGTATACCATCGAGACGGATTGTGATGCTCATGAAACTTTGCACGGACATTTGCGTGCTTTCTTAACGACTATAGAGTTTTGTGGCCATCCGCTCCCGTCTTGTCGGTCTAGGGTGGCTCTTGGGCCAATTTTTCCGCTTTGGCCTCGCCAAGGGCCCAATGGTAAAAAGCTGGCAATTGTGCCACCATAGACCATCAAGACGGATTGCATTGCCCATGAAACTTTGGAGGGGAGGGAATTTCTGTGCTTTCTCCACCCCTACAATGTTTCATGGGCCACCGTAGACCGTCGAGACGGCTTGCGATGCCCATGAACCTTTTGAAAGGGCAGGGATTTGTGTGATTTTCTCGCCCCTGTAGAGTTTTATGGTGATCAGATCTCTTGTCTCGTTGGTCTAGGATGGCATAATCGCCAACTTTTTTGCTTTGGCCTCGCCAAGGGCCCAATGTTCAATAACTGACGACAGTGCCACCGTGGAACGACGAGTAGGATTGCGATGCCCATGAAACTTTTCAGGGTGGGGATTTGTGTGCTTTCCTACCTCCTATAGGGTTTTACAACCATCCGCTCCCATCTCGCCGGTCTAGGGTGTCTCCTGGGGCAGCCAATTTTTCCGCTTTGGGCTCCCTAAGGGCCTAATGGTCAAAAACTAGCAATTGTGCCATCGTAGGCCATCAAGTAGGAATGTGATGCCTATGAAACTTTGCAGGGGAGGGATTTGTGTGCTTTTCCCACCCTTGCACAGGCTCAAGGCCATTTGCTACGTGGAAGGAATACGTAAAAGGCGAGTTACGTGGCATTTTCAATCATTAACTTGACGAGTTCTAGTTGTGTACCACACGTCATAATCTCATGCTTCTGGATCAAAGGAAACTCGACGAGTTAGTCGCGTCATGGATGTCACGGTTGGATGCGGACTACGAAAAGTGGGTACGCTCTATCTTGCATACAAGACCTTTGAGACATCTTCCAGCCTGACTACATGGAAAATCACCCATTGCATTGCCTCAGTGGAAAATTTACATACGCGCATGCATCAATGGATGTATTGATGTATCTAGGAAAAACACCCACTCAGCTCATTGCTTACAACATCTTCTTCTTCACACACACCTACAAAACACCATCATCTTCAACATCCTTTGGAAGGCTCACACAAATCCCAGATCCAGACTTACATTGGAAAGAATGGCCAATTTGAGACTGTTGGACCATGAATGCAGTTATAAGGATGAGAATGGTTTAAGAAATTGATGCAGCAATGAAGTGCTGATCACATGGGTCAAGATTTCTTGGAGTAAACTGGTTTGTTCCCTTTCATGTTTTCATACACTTGTTTTCTTCTAGAAAACCATAAAGGACTCCCACGTCAATGCTCATTGCTTATTCAAATCAATAAGCAACATGTTCGATTCCACTGGCTTAGGAGCAGTACTGTAGGCAAAAAGGTGAAAGCTGGGTGGGTCCCTTTGGAGTCCAACAAGGATGTGGAGCTAAACAAAATTTTCATTGTTATTGCTGCAAAAGCTTTAATAATATCAATAGGAAGAAAACAAGACAGATACAGTTTTAATGTGGAAACATCCTCAACAATATATTATTGTTTGCATTAAGGTTACGTTGATGATGTCCATATATATATATATATATATATATATATATATATAGTGCCAATATGTATGGCGGATCTGAGCCTCAACCTCAGCTTTTTTTATCCACAAAGATGATGATAAATATATGCCCCTTCAGCTAATGCTGCCTCAATTAGTCACTACAGTCCTTGACTTTGAATGGTCTCGAAGCAGGCGGCTGCATATATACTTGAAATTGTACCTTTTCCCATTCCCCATCTTCTTTTCTAACATTGTGAATAACCTCCCAAAACCCTTCAACACAAAATCATGTGATCCCTTAGGAACTTTACTGGAAAACACCCACCTAATTAGAGACCACCATGGATGCAGAAAAGCATTGCCTTGGCATGGATTTATAGCACACACCAACCAATGTGCTTGAAGACAATAGCTTCCTCTTCCACAATTCAATACTAAAATCCCACAAAATCCAACATATATCCATCCCTCAATCCATGTACAGATGCACACAACACTACCACATGTGGTTTGCCCCAAAGCTGCCATAGAATCAAAAGTCTAGAAGAGTGGCCATAACTTTTGCATCACAACACCTGCCAATAAGAAACTGAAAGTTTGAGAGAAAATCTAGAAATTAAGCAACAAGCTCTTTACACCATGCTCAAATTTGATTCCACTCACAACTTTGTGCAATGTTGGCCGCAATAGATAGTTGTCCCAAAATGACTACAATGTGTAGATCAAGGGCCAGGTGGGTGCACTAATGTAGCAGAAGAAAGAGGGGACTAGAGACCCAACGAACCAAACCTGTAGATTTTTAATAATAAGTTATCCTCATTCTTGCTTACTACAAAATCTCTCTTATGTACAAAGTCCACCATCAACAGCACATTGATGGGCCAATATAGTAGCTCACTAGTTAGTGATATATTAATGACTTGCATTGCACATATACATACAATGTGCCAAACTAACCTAGAAAGACCATAATTAAAGAAGTCCCACAACATTTTAAATCATTCCATAAAATTCTTATGTATACAATATGTACCAAAAATAGGGTTCTCAAATGCTCCTAACAATGCCATTGTCACTATCACTAGCAGTATTTGCATCGGATACCAATGCAAATATGGAGGGTGATATGGGGCATCTATACAGATGATTTGATGTCGATACTTTCATCAGTGGCACAAGATAAAAAATAAACATTGAACCATACTATTGGTATAATCATCGATCTCTTGAAGGCTCCCTTGTAGTGACCTTGTGCCAATGAGACTCTTATCATGCCCTTTTTTCTTTTTTTGCCATGAAAGCTCGAGTGAACTGTATTAGAAAAGAGTCAAAATGACACTTTCGGAACCCAAGGAAGGCCCTATTCACGGTTGTAAATGGGATACATAAGTCAAAACATTTTAAAGTTTACATATATGGCTACAAAAATATTTCAAGGTTATAAAAAAAAAAAAAAAATCCCATGAGGAGGGGAAGATAAGGGGATGCCCTAGCAAAACCTCATGACTAAGTGACACGGAGCATTTAAGAAATAGGGGAAGGGGGGGTTTTGTTGTTTAAGAGTAATCATTAATCATTATTATGGCCGGGCTTAGAAGTTAGAGCCAATCAAATGTTTATGCAGCTATTACTAGATTAACTATCGTCGTACAGTATTGATTATTGATGCGTCCTGCGTCATGAGTCATGACTCATGACAAGTATAAGGTTCGCGTCGCGCGATCACGACGTGGCTTTCATATTTGCCCCTCGCCGCGGTCGGCCAGCTTCGATTCTTCGGTCACCGGTGGTACCAACAGTACCTTACATCATCAGCAGACTATGCCCTCGAGGCCTGCCTGGACGTCTCCCCGTACCTGAGCATTCCTCATGGCTCATAAAGGACACCAGGAGAAGTTGAAAGAACTCTCAGCGCCGCATCCTCCTCCTCCTCATGACCTCTAGGGCCCTAAGCTCTCAGTCCCCATGCGTTTTAATTATTAATATGCAGGCCGATATTGTACAAGTGCAACTGCACATCCTATAATTAACAATGGGCGCTGCGCGTCAGGCTCAGCTAATTGGAGACTGCAGTGCTCCGCCAATTGGCTTCCGCGTGCAGCCCTAGCCCTCGCTCGGGTAGGTAATTATTATGATTATGATTACGAAGCCGAGGGGAAGCTCCAGGGGGCTGCAGCATCATCAAGACTCTCACCTCAAGACAGAAAGATTGCAAAGAACTTGAGGCAGCATCACTTAAAACCTGTACACAGCTAGGGTCAATAGGGCGTAAACTAAAGCTCAGCTTCAACTTACTTAATACACTTAATTCTGGCGCTGTGGCTACTAACTACCTAAGCTAGGAGCTCAGTGGAGTCACTCAGCTACGTACAGCTGTTTTCGACAAGAATATCATTAGAATCATGGGCTGGAGCTACGCCTGCCTAGCCACTGCTCATAGTGCATAATATAATTGATTATGGATCCGAGGGTTACAATAGTCTTTTGGAAGACTTGCGGCGAGAATCTTGATGATGCTGCAGCTCCGGGATCCCCAGCTCCTGCGTATGATTAGCTCCACAACGTCGTCGTTCTGCCGTCATGTGGGCAGCTTGTCTCCACTAATCAAGGTGAGTACATACCATTCAATTTCAGTGTATCACGAATTTATACCTTCAAATGCAGGTTAAGGTGATCACTCCTTACCAATCGTTTGTTCTTAGTACCCAATTAATTCGGAAAATGGAGAGATACATCGACATTCACTCAACTACTTTCGGAGTTGTATTTAGCAAATGCCACATATACTTGAGATGTGTATGCTATCTCTCACTGTACAATACTCATTCTCCAATTCTTTTTGGCAATATAGAGCTGCCTCTTGACACTTACAAGCATTTTGATGTAGAATCCAAACTTGTGTGTGGTATTGCTGCATATGGCGCTACTGATGATCTTGCCAATGCTGATGCACTTGCCAGCAGGTTATCGAGTGTCAGGCTGATCGAGCATGCTGATGGCGGTCACACATTATATAACTCCTTAAGAAGAAATATGGCTTAATTTTCATGCACCTGATCCGGCAGCCGAAAACAATTGATGTTCTTGCAGCTAGTCATATAAATGATGGGAAAGCTGGTTTTCAAGCTTGACGACGTAGGTCAAACTTCACATCGATGAATGATCAGAATTCTCCTGTTTTGTACATGATTTCTTCGTATATAATAAGGTGAGAACTCGAAAGACTGGCAGCCGCATGTACGTACGGTGTGAGAGATGATGTTATACACCCAGGGTAGACCCACTGTACTGAAAACTGGATACAAAACAAATAAAAATTTTGTTCACAGATAAGTGTCGATTGTACTAGTAGGTGCTTCGATTTTTTTAAAAGAAAATAGGATGCCAATCAAACGAGATGCTAATGCTATCTCTCACTCTCTCTTGACTGAAGCATGGATGCCCTTTCTATGATTTTTTAAAAAGAAAATAGGATGCGAATCAAACGAGATGCGAATGCTATCTCTCACTCTCTCTTTACTGAAGCATGGATGCCCTTTCTATTCCAAGCCAAGCGTGTTGTAGTTGCATGGAGCAAGAGCCCTCCCTTGACATCTGTATGATACGAGGGCAGTGATCTCTCTCTCTCTCTCTCTCTCTCTCTCTCTCTCTCTCTCTCTGCGTCTCATAAGCAATTTCGGCGTGAATTCTCTACTGTTAGGCAGGGATTGTTGCGACTGGTACCAAGAAGGGGGATGCGTAGAGTGCAGAGACACGGTAGACATGGCTCCATGCAATGCTTAGGAGAGTGGCGGAAGCGACACGTGTGGGAGGAGGGTGCAGGGACGACGAGCCGAATATTCTTACTTAATGGATTTTACTTAATGGATTTTATTTGAAGTTGAGATCTCCTACCCTTCAACCCCCGACCTTGACGGTGCATGCCAATACTCGTCAAGGTGGTGGAGAGGGGATTATTGATCTCAGTCGTCCATCTCCTGTCCCTTCTCCTGCAGAACGAACACAGCTCTGCACTTATGGGATGCATGCCCTGAGACTAAGTGACAACCATATTAAATGCGGGGTGGAGTAATGGGATCAACGGTCGGGGTTGCAGAGCGGGATTTTTTCCCTGAACCTAAAGGAGATTCTCCTTTTAGGGAATTTAACATTGGCAGCCATGCGATCAAACCATGGTGCCCCTAGGATTACATCCTCATGCTTGAGAGGAGAGATAAAGAAGTCCTCTTTGTCCACATAACTTTGGACATGGAGCCTCAATTTCCCGATTAAGGGAGTGACTGAAGCTTCTTGCCCCTTGAAAGTACCGTCTGCGGGTAGGATATTATCTCCCATCTCGTAAGCTTGTATGCCTAGCTTGGTGGCCAACTCTGTGGATATGAAATTGTGAGTAGAACCAGGGTCAAAGAGAATAAAAGCATCATGTTCTCTTACCTTTCGCCAAGCATGGCATAGAGGAGATCCTTTGTGGTGAGTTTTCTCCTCTTGGATTTCGACCAAGGTAGCTCTAGGAGGTTTGTGGCGGGTGTTCTTTTGGGGACAAGCGCGGTACGCATGCCCTTGCTCGCTGCACTGGAAACAACGGTTATCCGATAACTCTCAAGCTCTTCAGGAGAGAGTTTACTTTTGCCTTTGTAAACTCCCTTCTCTTTAGCTTTGTTGGAGTTGCCCTTAGGAGACTTTTGGACATTGTCCTTCCCCTTAAGCTCATTGGAGTCCTTGTTTTCCGTGGGCTTAGAATTTCTTTTAGCCCGCGTTTGGAAATTGATTCTAGAAGCCACCATAGTATGGTATATAACTGCCGATATGGTGCGTGGCTGGGAGTTGACATACTCTGCCATTTCTTCAGTTAAGCCCACACACAATTGTTGCTTTTGCTCTCCAAAATCCAGCTTTTTGAAGACAGTAGCTTTGAGTTGTAAGTCCCAAAACTTGTCTACATATTTGTGAATGGATTCGTAGGGAGAGAGCTTCAAGCTTCACCATTCGGTGAGTACTTTGTCTTTGGCATCGATGGCCAAAAATTGCTTCATAATGGAAGTTGTTAAAGCTTTCCATGTTCATGGAGCTTCACCGTTGGCCCGTAGGCTAGACCACCATTGTCTGGCAGACTTTTGAAAGTGCATAGCTACATGGTGTAGCTTAGAGGACTCCGTGAAGCCCTCATCTCCAAACGCCATATCGAATTGTTGGATAAAGACCAAGACTTTGTCCGTAGCACCAAAGGTGCCATCGTAGATAAGAAGAGATGCTCTTCCCTCCCTCTTTGAACTTCTTGAGCTTGGACGACCTCTTCCATGTGGCATAGGATTTCCTATAATGGCCTCTTCTTTTTTATGGTTCAAAGGTTGCACCATCACTTTCTTCAGAAGATGAAGAATTTGAGGAAGATGGAGAAGAGGGTGACCTCTTCTCACCTTTTTCTTGCCTTGATCTTCTTTGTCTTCACCATCACTTTCATAAGAGGAAGAGGATGAAGAAGATGGAGAAGAGGGTGTCCTCTTTCTCACCTTTTTCTTCTCTTGCTTGTTGTCATCCCTCTTTGAATTATGGTGTGGAGAAGTGT
The DNA here is from genome assembly GCF_014529385.1 of Adiantum capillus-veneris. Taxonomy (NCBI): domain Eukaryota; kingdom Viridiplantae; phylum Streptophyta; class Polypodiopsida; order Polypodiales; family Pteridaceae; genus Adiantum; species Adiantum capillus-veneris. The sequence continues at coordinate 137,750 of NW_028221420.1, read as the reverse complement.
GCGATGTTCTTCTCCGTTTTGGAGGTGATGGAGAGCGTTTAGCTTGCCGTCTTCGTGGAACCATCTCCGTCGAGGTGGCAGGAGACTCACTTCTTTCTCGTTACTTCGGTGGGGTCTCTTGAGTTCTCCTATGAGAAGGAGATGAGTCATCAAGAAGCAAATACCTGAACCCTTCGTATGGATCCTCTTCTTCTTCCCGAATTGGAGAGAGGCCTCTTTTGGAAGTCTCACAAGGAGGCTTTCTAGGTACTCTATCGTCATGGTGGGGAGCTTGGAGAATCCCATGAGCACGAAGCTGTCGTTGCACTTCACTTTGAAGGTATGGATTGCCCATGGCTTGTTGAAGCCTAGAAACAAGATAGTTAACAAGCATAGGGGCATCATTAGTAGCCTGCTCATTAGCAAAATCAAAGTTATCAACATCAATTTCACTCTCTTTACTATTGTCAGCCATTCTAACAACTTTTAGGTGTAAACTTTTTAGGTGTACTTTGGCACTTCAAGCCCTAGTTGCTACTCCTCTTTACCCCTTTAGAAAAAGCACTCAAGCTACTGTACCTGTGGCTCGAATACCATTAATTGTAAGGAATAGAAGAGAGGGTCGTTCAACATCAAAACAGCAACGGCTCTTGTCAAGCTTCTAATAGCTCAATAGTGGTTAAGTCGTAGGCAGGCCCCTTAGGACTCCACTATTAAGACCATAGCTCTCGACGGTGATGCGTCGTTAATTGCATGAAGGCAAGCGCACTGCAAGGTTGAAAAAACCCTATTCTACTTACTCACATGCAATTAATAATACCAACCATTTATAGCTATCTTGAGGACCTCCCTTCTTGAGCAAGAAAAGAGAAACCTTCTGCTCTAATACCAATGTAACATTTAATGGTCTAGTAACTTGTGTGTAGCGGAAAACAGCATGAACATAGTGAGCATTTCATTAGAATAGATTCCTAATGAGAATAACAAGAGTGCTTGGGTGGAGAGAGCAAAAAAAAGTATAACACCTAGTTAGATAGCATGAACAATACTTCAAAAGAGAGAGAAATTAAGCAATTGACAAGAGTTGAGGACCGGATTTTCATGGAGCCGGTCCCCCCTCCAAAAGGCTTTGTACTTGGTTCTCCCATCAAGAGAGACATTTTACAATACAGTTCTTTGTATTCCTTCAATACTAGCTAGTGCAATGAAGATGGAAACTTCAAGCACTAAGCAACTTATCAAACACAACATCAATTCCCTCACGGTCTCAGACCCAAGACCTCACACACCTTCGAAGATGGTGAGAGCTAGCGGGGTATGAGAGTACACTATGAGAGATCGTGGTGTTTACCGCGGGCCATTACCGCAAAACAAGAGAGAGGAATTCAAAATGAGGAGAGAGAATCGTTTTGATGCAGAAGCGGCACTTTACCGCACATATTACCGCGCAAATATCTGCGATTATTGCCGCAAACATTACCGCTAAGACAGGCTGAACCCCCTTCCCCCTCCCTCTCCCACGGGTTTCCATTTAAATCCAATACAACTCCTACACTCTCCAGAATGCTTGCTCACTTCACTTAATCTCTCTCTCACTCTAAAAATTCTATACATAAATCATTGAACTCACAACAAAACCATTACAAATACTATTCATAAGCACATTAATCATATACTACACCAAGTGAAAGAATGGAGAGTTTTTTTAATTCTCATCTTGTATAAGATCTCTACAAGCACTAGGATCCATATTTAGACCCATAGTATTCAAATCAATAAACAAATTTAGAGATTCTTCCTCCTCTCCATCACCTCCTGTAGAATCATCATCGCTTTCTCCCTCTTCCTCCTCAAGATGACTATTTGCAAGGCTTGGCTGACCTTCTTCAACTTCTACTACATCTTCCTCTGCATCTTGTGGTGATGGTATGATGGGATCAATTACTGGCTCAATGTCCGTCTCTGCAAAGATAGATCTACCCCGCGGCGTGACTGGAATGACATACCAAAGTCTTCTTTGAAATATACATGGCACATAAAAGACCTGTACGTCACACACTAAGAATAAGCTGATATACATAACTTAAATTTTTAATTTAAGTTAATTGCACATAGCCTAAATTACGTGCTCGCAACTACTAGGATACACCAAGTTGTCAGTTTTTCCCCGATGGAATTGGGTGGAATCCACCATAATGAGCCCATTTTCATGTCTTTTGACCTCACCCGCAAACCATCGACACTCAAAGAGGATTTTGTGAAAAGATCTGAAATCCACTTTGATTATTCTCTCTATAGTACCACAATATCTGACCTCATCTGTTGTTGTGTCAAAGTTTCCCATCACGCCACAATCATTAGTGGTTCGACGCTCATCTATCTTCCGGGTGCGAAAATGTCGGCCTTCGGACCAAATGGAGTTGAAAATGAGACCCTACAATCACAATGCATAAGAGGTTACATCGCATTTCATTAAGTGATTTGCATACATGCATACATAACATATACACACTCACCTTGCGCAAGAATCCTCGCGCATACTCCCATTCTTTAGGGCTTATTTGTTCTCCTTGTGCTTTGGCATTGGTCATGGCATTATGGATCCACTCTACTTGAATCAAGTCAGGATATTTTGCAAGCTCTTTAGGAAAAGGAGGTGCACGTCTACCTCCATGGGACCTCTTCCATGCATCTCTATCCCTTTCTCTAGCTGCGCGGGCTTCCAAGTACATATTGACCCATTTGGTCATGATAGTGGCATTGAGTAAAGAGTAGTTGTTGACTATGGCATGAAACTCTCTATCCATGACCAAGAGTGAGCCTTTTCCACTGGGAATGGTTGAGTGCTTCCTAGGATCCTCTTCTTCACTCCACAGACGAGGCAATGATGGATCCATTGTGATGAGATACTGTGAGACATACACAAATGCCTCTTGCACCACCCAACCTTCTGCCATGCTCGCCTGAAAACATTAAAACCACATACTTTTATTAGTAATTCCATAGCGTTTAAATGCTATCTATATTGTATTTATTTTGCATACCTCCGGTTGTGACCTCAATCTAACAAAATCCTTTAAAGTCTTCAAGAATCTCTCCAAGAAGAACATCCATCTAGAGTGAACCACCCCACAAATGGCAATCTCCTCAACAAGGTGAAGCAATAGGTGTATTTGGCTAACAAGGATTGTACGTGGGAATGCATCCTCAATAGCACACACTGCCTCTACTGCTAGCTGATGGGCTACTGGTATGGCTTCTACTTCTATCTCCTTGGAGCTCACAAATCTACAGGGCAAACGTTATATAGTAGATGAAAAAAAATTCCAAAGTTCATGCATGCACAACACGATATAGTACTTGAAAAAAACCCATTACCTTACAATCTCACCCACTTTGAATATTGCAGCCTTCACCTTAGTGTCCCCATAACCACTAATAGTTATGGGAAGTACAAACTACAAGCAATAAAACATCTTAGTGAATGTCAACCTATATATAAGGACACATAGACACCACAAATTGTTCTACTCTTACCTGAAGGATTTTATGCCAATCATGGGATTTCAATCCATACAATTGAGTGGAGCCACCCTTTTTGGTTTTTGTGAAAGCACCTTTGAGTGACCGCATATATCCCGTTGGAGTTTTGATGGATGCAATAACTTGCTTTGTCCGCTCTTGGTCTGCCTTTGACATTATCCACAGTGCTTTTGGGAGAATCATCTTTTCCCGCTCCCCCATGCGGGGCGTGGCTGAAGGGGGGAGACGTCTAATGGCTCTTAAATCTTCCCTAGCACCCAATGAATCCTTCTTGCCAATTATGTGATCCCATATAGCTTGCCCAACATTTTTGAATACATGCATAGGGTCCAATAAGTGCTGAATTTTCAACGAAGCCCAATAGGGGAGCGACAAGAAGATTGAGTACCTCGACATACCCTTTGGCAACCCATTGGGAGGCGGTGAGGTACCATGATGCTCCTCCCAATGCTTCGCCCAATCATCCATGTTCCAATGGAACGGCTGCACTCCATTGATAAGGGGAGCATATCTACGATGTGCAGGAGGTAGGAAGCAATGGTTGTTGGGATAGATCACCTTCCCAAGAAGAGGAGGTCTCTCTGTCACAAGGGAAGGGCCACAAGTGGGACACGCACTATGTCCAGATGTTGCCAATCCTGCCAAGAGGTAAACAAACGTTACACATGAGACGATAAACCTAAAGCAAAGAGTACAATTAACATGTGCATACTTACCAAATACCTCTCCAAATCCTGGGTAATCATGCATGGTCCACATGAGGATGCACTTGATGACGGCATTGCGGTCTCATGGTGGCCGTGAAATGTCAATGACATCTATGCCTCTCCATAGTTCTTGAAGCTCATTAATAAGAGGCTGCAGATATACATCCATGTTTTTTACCTTGTGCTTTCCTGGAATGAGAAGTGATAGTAAAATGTTTTCCTTTTTTGTTGCCTCCCAATGCGGAATATTGTAGTTTACAACAACCACCGCCAAGTGATCCATGAAGTAGAGCGGTGCCCAAATGGATTCACTCCATCACTAGCTAACCCAATCCTCAAGTGACGAGGCTCATCCCTGAACTCTGGCCATGTGTCCTCTATGTGCTTCCACGCTGGTGAGTCAGCTGGCACACTCATAATACCATCTGTGGAGCGGTTTTTTGCATGCCAACTCAAAATCTCGCTCGTACCCTTCGATCTAAACATGTGTTGGGTGCGAGGGATGAGTGGAAAATGCCTCAAAACTTTACATGGAATTCTGTTGCTCTGCATTCCTTCTTTGAACCTAGGCTCCCCGCACGATGGACATGTGTCACTATCGGCATGCTCATTACGAAAGAGCACACAATCGCTCGCGCAAGCATGAATGCGATCATAATCCATCCCTAATGCAGTCACCACACTACAAGAGGTTGTGTGCTCTTGTGACGCTGTTAGCGACGGAAATACACTGGGTTTTTATAACCCCCGGCGTCGCTAAAACCGTCGCTACGAGCGTCGCTATATACGTCGCTATAAGCGTCTCTATATAGAGACGCTTATAGCGACGGTCATAGCGACGGTTATAGCGACGTTTACACAGAAGACTATAGCGACGCTCATAGCGACGCTACAGAGCCATAAATAGCGACGGTTATAGCGACGCCCGAGAGAATTTTTTTTTGGTGGCAGAGCATTCACCCATCAACCATATTGTACTTGATTCACTTTTTTAAAAAAGTGCAAGGGTAGATAATAGACCCAAAATAGTCACCCACAAGACTCATTGTTTGCAAAATTGACAATTGTACACATCATAGGCAAAATGAATTGATTGGCAAATGTAATAATGACAATTGTACAACATCATAGGCATAAAGAATTGATTGGCAAAAGGAACTGCGGTGACAAATGTAATAATATACATGGTTCAAAAAGACGTATAAAATCCGTCTCATGATACATAAGCTATGAAAAACCCTAAACTAATGCTATCTAGCTACGGCTAAACTGACGTCGTCTAGTCAGACGTCTCATCGCGTCCAAGCGGCGTATCTGTCGGATTCTGCAAAACAAGACAATAAGACAGCTTTCAGTAAGTATAAACATATAACGGCATTTATAAAACAATACAAAAAATAAAAAAGAGTAAACCCTAATACTAACCATGCCGCCGCGAGAAGTGAGAATGTCCATCAGGGCGTTTAAGCCCTTCCTGCCTGCGTACTCGCGCTCGTACGGTGTGGGATCACGTCCTGTCATCGACCACTGTCAAAACATACAAAGATTTCATTATGTTAGAATTAAAAAACTCATAAACCCTAAACTATCGAACATAAAGAGCAATGTGAAAACACTTACAAAATCGGCCTCAAATGATGCCCATCCACCGCTCCCCAAGTGGTGCGAGCTCCTTGCCTCTACTCGCGCTCTGGCTGCATCCTTTTGTTGCTTCCACTTGTCGGGATTCTCGCGCGCTGCTTTCTTCGCATTCTTCCAATCTTCTTTGGCCATCCAATCTGGCCTGTTCCACCCATTCTTGATTGCTTTTTGCACTTCGGAACGCTTGTGTTTGCAGTATTCGCGCATTCGAATCTTCATCAGGTCTTCATTGAAGCCCTGATCCCGTGTTGGAATGGGAAACTCATCATGAAGTATGCTGATGACTCTGTTTTTTAAATCACTTGGTACTTCACTCCATTTGTTTAGTATGTAGTGTCTAAACAGCTGAGAGCAAAGACCACGCATGCGCGAGATCACCTTCTTGCCGTCATCATCCATGATGATGCCGCAGCTGAAGTCGATGGAGTAAGACAAGCCCTCTGGCCGGTGACGCGTGAACCTGGGTGTCCCGGCAGGGGTCTCTAGCGGCGTGTCAATGGGGGTACGGACGTCAGGTGTCTCCACCGGCGTCTGGGCCCCGAAGCGAGGAGTGTCGAGTGGGGTGGCTCCTGGCGGAGTAGGTAGAGGTGTGTAGCTTCTAGGAACAGTCAGCCGTGCAAAACCTTGCGTAGATGGTGATGTTGTGGCTGGTGTGGGGGCGGGCAAAGAAGGGGAGGGTAAAGAGCCTCGTCAAACACGAGGCAGTGTGGAGGCATCGGTGGCGGAATCCCCACAACAACCGCCACCGCCACCACTAGAGCGCCGGTGTCTAGACGAGTGTGAAGCTCGTCTCGTCGACGCCGAAGCTTCGGAGCGCGCCGAATGCTCTGAAAGAGAGGGAGATGCGGATGGAGTAGGAACGCGCGATGATGCGCCAGAGCGATGACGCTCCACGTACCACTGTCTCTGTTGCGGTGACAAAGAAGAAAGAAACTCCTCATCATCCATACCTGCATTAAACACACGAATATTTAAACTTAATATTGAATGAATAGAGTAGACAATGACGCAAAGACCATTAAATACAATGACGTAATGATGCATATAAATACAATGACGCAATGAATTGAGTGATAAAAGAGGCAAGTCGAAAACTCAGAATTTTCAATCAAAAGATGTGAGCGTGAGTAAAAAAGAGCGTTATACACCATGGAAGGTACTTAGAGAGCCAGAGCTTTTACAACACGGAGCAAAATTGTTCAAATACAATATTTGTGGCTTTAAGAGATCTCTCTCTCATCCTCGCATAACTCAGCATAACTTCCTATATCTATATAGAGCTCTCCGTTTAAACACATATCCTCTGTTTCATTTTGTAGCTCCTCTGCATGCACCCCATATAGAGTAGTAGCATCTTGATGCTCGTCTGGCACCACCGCAGCGGCTTCTGATTGAGCATCTTCTCTGATCTTCTGCATTGATGCCGTTGTGATTGGCACATGGTAGCCTTCATACGTCCTTGCACTACGAGGGGCTACCTCTATGACGTACCACCAGTTTGATGTAGACTTTGTAGGATGAAATATTACCTGCCAGAGCCACATAACTTACATGAGAGCTTTCAAGCACATAACTTGTAAAAGGGGGATGTTAACTATTTACATACTTACTTGTTCACAATGCTCGGGTAGTACGAAAGTGTCTCTTAGGTCAGTCCATTTCTTAGTAGAATCCACCTCAAGAAAACCAGACTCTCCTCTACGCACAGTAGCGTTGAGACCCTCCATGATTATCTTGAACCATTGCACGTCGAACAAGTCGACAGAAATTCCTCTTTAATCGATCCTCAAAATCTCTTGTAGCGTGCCGAAGTAAGTGAGTTCCGCCACCACAGGATCTGCATCAGAGGAACATCGTCGACTAGACTGTTCAAATTTTGCCATGATTCCACAATCTTGAGTAAAACGCTTTTTGTCGATTCGTTCCACCCTAAAATGTCGACCTTTACACCATGCTGCTGTGTATGACTTATACTACAACGAACAAAGATTATGAGTGGCCGTTCAAACGTTTATAAATAAAGTCACTTGCTAGTCGTACATTGCAAACTTACCTTGGTCGCGCAACCCCGAGACTACTCCCACTCTTCCTCAGTCACTTCGTCACCGCATTGTTGTGCGCTTTTCAATTGGTTGTGCAACCATCTTAAGCTCATGAAGGTTGGTAGGCTCTCCAGAACCGCTGGATAGTGCATCGGTGGTCGTCTTCCCCGTCTCCACTCGATTCGTGCCCTTTGTCGCTCTTGCTTTGCATCCTCATATTGTGAAATCCACTTTTGCATCACTGGATTGTGAAGCATGCAAAATCGGTTGATTTTAGCCTCTAGATCTTCCGTCATCTTCTTCTCAACACCGAGATTGCACATGACAATCCCAGATATGCGCTCATCATCTATGGTTCGCCATAGCATGTCCCGGGCTTTATCAAATCCGTCTAGCCACTCTCCAATGTACACTAGGGACTCTGATACCAACCAACCTTCTGCCATGCTACCCTCCGGACGTGCCTTTTGACGCACATATCCCTTAAGCGTTTTCATGAAACGTTCTAAGAAGAACATCCATCTGGAATGAACTGTGCTAGCTATTTCCACCTCATCAACTATGTGAACAAGAAGATGCACCTGAATGGTTAGCATTGTAGTAGGAAAATGTTTCTCAAACATGCACACAAGCTCCGCAGCATTTAGTTTGGCGAATGGTATGGAGTCTACGTTGATCTCCTTTTGTGAGATCCATTGCACCAGCTTTGCAAGTTTGTAGATTGTGTTACGGATGTCGAGAGACAAACATCCCTCAATGGCAACCGGTAAAATAAACTGTAAAGTATGTGCAGCAATGATATTAAAGTCCACATTTTATGCAATGATATTAAAGTCCACTATGAACGTACTTGACACATTTTATGCCAATCGTGTGAATTCAAACCGATAAGCTTTCCTTCTTTAGTAAAACACATTCGGAGCAAGTGCATTACGCCAGTGGGGGTCCGCAAAGATCGAATGGTCTCTTTTACTTTGCGTTCTTGGGCTCCTGTGAAAATCCATGGTGCTTTAGGGAGTTTTATCGATCCATCAGACGCTGTTTACGGCCAATATTGCTCCATACGATCCACATTTCTAAGGTCAACTCTGACTCCCAAAGTATCTTTCTTGCCGGTCAGATGGTCCCATAGTAGATTACCCACATTCTTGAATATGTGCATTGGATCGAGCAAGTGATTGATCATGAGTCGGGGCCAGTATGGTAACTCGTACCATAGAGATAGTCTCTTCATCCCTGGAGGCAATCCGTCATCGCACATCTCCTTCTGCTCTAACCATGCTTGTGCAGACATCCTTGGTGGCTCTCTTCCCAAAAAGCCGTCGCGTAACACATGATTCTCTGGAAGATACACTTGATGACCTTCGTAGATTTGCTTCTTCAGTGAGGGTGCCCTACGTGCATTCAGTCTAGGTCCACATGTGACACATGCTCTGTATCCGCTTGTTTGAAGCCCTGCATGTATACACATGATAATAGATCAACTATGGGAAAAAACAAGATTTACAGTGTCTGAGTGAGGAGTGTCAATAGATCACTTGAGCATTCTGTTAGCCCGGGATAGTCATGCATGGTCCACATTAGAATGCCTCTGATCAAAGCATTCCGTCGTCCTGTGTGTCGGCTCATATCCACCACCTCTATGCCAATCCACAATTGTTGTAGCTCTTCCAATAGTGGACGAAGATACACATCCATATTCCCCACTTTATATCGCCCTGGCACAATCAAGCTTAGCCATAGGTGCCCCTTCTTCGTAGTCAACCACGGGGGAATGTTGTAGTTGACGATGACAACGGGCCATACACTGTAAGAGGTTGATCTTTGACCAAATGGATTTACGCCATCCATAGCCAGCAGGCCTAAGCGCAAATTTCGAGCTTCCCTGGCAAAATCCGACCATGTTCCATCTATATGTTTCCAGGCTACGCAATCTGCAGGAATTCGTAGCACACCATCCGAAGATTTATTCTCCTCATGCCATGATGCTAGGGCGGCCATGGACTTACATTCGAAGAAATGCTTGATGCGAGGAAGCAGAGGGAAATGTCGCAAAACCTTTTGTGGAATTTTTGTCCCGTGGAGATCTACTCGATATCTTTCGGAATCACATTTTGGACACTTCTCCATGTCTATGTATTCCCCTCTGAAAAGAATGCAGTCATTAGGACAAGCGTGGATAGAATTGTAATCCATCCCCAAGTTTCGCAAAATCTTTCTTGCTTCATCTCGGGAATCTGGCATCACATTGTCAGCTGGTAGTATGTGCTCTTTCAGCAATCTACACAACATAAAAATATGATACAGTCGTGTAAAAATCTATCAGATCATTATACATTTAGAGTTTTATTAAAGTAAACTAATTGTAATAGATCACCTGAAAAGCGTTGTGACGCTAGTGTCACTCCATCCAAACTTTGCCTGCATGTTGAGAAGAACCAGGAGTGCTTTCAATCTAGACATACATGCTCCATTATACAATGGCGTATCGGCTTCACTTTTCATATCATCATAAATAAGCCTTTCTGAATCCATGATCGTCTCGATCATTTCATCAATCACGGGCTCAAACATTGCCTCGTTGGGAATGTGCTCTGCATGATCATCCCCCGAGCTGTCAGAGGCGACATCTTGTGGCCTCACATATGCTGCTTGACCAAAGCGCCTGCGAACACGTCTATTGGGTTGCAAGATTGCTGCTTGTTGGCCAGCGTCAGAGTCCGACGAGTTATAATTGGCAACAACTGGATCTATAATAGATGGATCGAACTCGCCAAATTCGCAAACGTGCTGCAAAGAAACACGTCTTGTCCGTCGCACAGCATGTTTGCATTGATTACAAGGACATAAGACCCTCGTTGAGAGATAGGTGTTTCGGTTGGACGGTCCCACATCCTCGTCACTACTCATAATGAGGATAAAAAACTTATAACCTGGACAACAAATTTAATATTCTATTGGCATTCTTCGTCTTCTCTCTCTCTCTCTCTCTCTCTCTCTCTCTCTCTCTCTCTCTCTCTCTCTCTCTCTCTCTCTCTCTCTTTACCTCACATTCTCTAGTCATGTCCAATCCCCGCACACCTCGGTCTAGAGGTGCACGGAGATCAGAACCACCGGGTTATAATCTCGTCTTTATTGGTCAATACCTATATTTGTGGGTACAAGAAATCTACACACCCACGTCTACATGATACTACATGTAGTGGACAAAACCCCTTTGCCTCTTCTCTAGCTGTAGCACTTCACAGCATCTTAACATCTTTTCACAGTAGATCTTTTCACTGTTCGTCTAACTCTAAACCCTAAACCGTAAGTAATTCTTGCGTGGACTCGATCTAACGTAAATAAGCGTAAATCTAAATAAACATAAATCTAACTAAAAATAAACCTAAATCTAATTTAACGTAAGTCTACATCTAACCTAATCTTTAACGTCTTTTGGGATAGTTTCCTACGACGTTAAAACTCTCTTCTTCTTGTGTGTGTGTGTGTGTGTGTGTGGGTAAACCTAAATAAACCTAAGTCTAATCTAATATAACATAAATCTAAATCTAACGTAAATTATGTTGTATTAAAAACAAAGAACTAAACTAACAGGGATTATAAGAACCTTAAAACTGATTTAACACATAATTTTTCACATAACTCGGCAAGAGTTGGCATTCTCATCATTTAAGATGTGAGAGTTAACTTCCGGCGGTGACGCTGCCTCATCTCCATCCACATCTGACGACAGCAATTGGCCCTTTAGACCGTTACTAACTTTGAAGTTGCTGTTGAATGACTAGAGGTTGTCTAGATGGTCATTGTGTCGGGGATGTAGTGACTCTTGCCGCCCTGAAGATCCACCTTCTTCCCTATCTTCTAAAGACATTTCACCAGTACTTTTGGATCGACGGAGCCCACCATGAGTGAAGGCAGCAATACCCTATATTCCATTGAGGGCTTTCTTCACCCGCTTCATGCAGGCATCGCAGTCTATGGAGACCTAAATCTAATCTAATATAACGTAAATCTAAATCTAGCGTAAATAAACGTAAATCTAGTTAAAAATAAACCTAAATCTAATTTAATGTAAGTCTACATATAACCTAATCTTTAACGTCTTTTAAGATAGTTTCTTACGACGTTATAACTCTCTTCTTCTTGTGTGTGTGCGCGTGTGTGGATGTGTGTGCCAATAAAAAGAGATAAATGGTATAACCTTTCTATCACCCATGCCAAGTAAGATAGATTGATTATGCCATTTCCCTCTTGAATAATAGGTCTTGAGTTCAACTCCTCGTCGGCTAGATCTTCAGGTCTTTTAATTTTAATTAGTTTCCTACGACGTTAAATTAGTTTCTCTCTCTTTCTCTCTCAATGTGTGTGCGTTTTTTTGGATCGTATGCATGTTTTCTCTCTCTTTTCCTCTCTCAATGTGTGCGTTTTTTGTTTATGCATGTTCTCTCTCTCTTTTCCTCTCTCAATGCGTGCGTTTTTTGTTTATGCATGCTCTCTCTCTCTTTTCCTCTCTCAATGTGTGTGCACATTCTTTGTTTATGTATGTGTGTGTGCGTTTTTGTTTTTGTTTGTACTCTCTCTCTCTCTCTCTCTCTCTCTCTCTCTCTCTCTCTCTCTCTCTCTCTCTCAAAAACACTATGTGTGTGTGTATGTGTGTGTGTGTGTGTGAGAGAGAGAGAGAGGGAGAGAGAAAGAGGGGAAGGGAACATGAGAATGAGGAGAGGGAAGGAGCATACCTGGCTCTCCTTCCTCTCCTCGTGTGTGTGTGTGTGTGTGTGTGTGTGTGTGTGTGTGTGTGTGTGTGTGTGTGTGTGTGTGTGTGTAGAAGAAAAAGAGAGAGAGAGAGGGAGAACGTTACCTGCTCCTTGCTTGAGGGCGCCGAAAAACTCAGATCTGAGATCTAAGTTTTTGGGCGCGCTCAGTTATTTTTTTAGCCCAGCCGGCGTCGCTATGAGCGTCGCAAATTTCTTTGTAAATTTGCGACGCTCATAGCGACGCCGGGATTTTTTTTTTTTAAGAGTGTCGCTGGGTGAGCGTCGCTAATATGAATAGCCTCTTGTAGTGCCACTTCGCGGGCTTTTCGTCTGTTCTCTGGCATGTGATTGCCAGCTGGCAGCATCTTTCCTAGCAACCTATCACAAGAAGAAAGTACATTAGAAGCTAATTTATGCACTCCACAAGCATCCTTCACAATCTATAAACATGCCTCAAAAGTGCGTCGACACTAGCATTGCTCCATCCAAACATCGCCTGAAGGTTAAGGACTTCGAGAGAAGCCCTTAAAATGGAGTAAGAGCATCTATCATATAGTGCGGTGTGTGCCGAATCGAGTAGCTCACTCCTCGTTCACTCGGAAGCTTCTTCGCATGCACACTCTGGTTCATGCTCCTCCTCTCATGCAAAGAGATCCTCAACCATTCTATGCAAATGGTCGTCTTCTGCATCCACGTAAGGAGATGGGATGTGGTCACTCGGATAAGAGGGAGCAGCAGTACTTGGCTGATTTGATGTGCTTCCTCCCTCTCTAATGGATTCCTGGCGCATGTGCTCTTCCACCCTCCTTTCCCCTCCTCCACCAACCACACGCCAATGTGGGGTGACGTCAATAGCCACAACAATTCGCGGATCGTTTGTTTCCATCTGTGCACGCTTGCGAGGATCGTCCCATAGTCCATAATCTTCTACATGGCTCAAGCATATCCGTCAAAGTCGAGCAATGGCGCATTTGCACCGCACGCATGGGCATGGTAATCGCTCGGCCAACCACCGTGATCTATCCGGTTCAATGGACGGGCCAAAATCATCCCAAGCAACCTACATTAATAAATTACATACACTAATTAAAATCAAATTACCAAAGAATGTTAATAAAATATCAGTAAAAAGTAAAAATTAACCATTTAGGTAAAAATGTCAATTTCAAAGTACTAGAAATACTTTCATTTTATATATTTTTTATAAAAAAACATAGTACCAATAGATTGTGAGGATCAATAGTAATAATGTCAGAACGTGGCCATCTGTTTATTTGGCCCGAATTTGCGCCGCAGTAATATACGCGGTAATGTTTGCAGTAAGAGACGCGGTAATGCTCGCGGTAATAGGAGCGTAAAATCAAATTTCAAATTTTTTTATAAATAGGGGCACCCGCGTGCCCCGCAAAGTTCAAAGCCCTAAAATTCGAATTTCATCGTCTTCTCCACAGAAGTCGAGAGCGCGCGCGAACCTCACAACCTTGAGCTCTACCTCCATCTCTACTCTTCTACTCTCCACCATCTCTACTCTTCCACTCTCCTACCCTCTCTCAACAAGCGCTTCAATTCCATGTAAGTTTTGTTGTTATGTTTTTTGATTTTTTCACACGCATACACACACACACACACAGGCATACACACAGGCATACACACATGCAGACACTCATACACACGTATGCACACACATGCATACACACACACTAATTACACACACTAATTAGTGCATGTGTACGTTCTTTACATACTAATTAGTGCATGTGTTCTTTACACACACTAATTAGTGTGTGCATTATTCTAATGCACACACTAATTAGTGTAAGTAAAGACACACCAAAACTTAAATTTGTTAATTATTAGTTACTTGCAAAATCTAAACTTGTTAGATTTTATTACTTGCATAACCTAATATGTTAAATTTGGGATTGGCCATGCACACACTAATTAGTGTGTGTTAACACACACTAATTAGTGTGTGATTAGTGTGTGCATTGACCAATGTGATTGGTCAATGCACACACTAATTAGTGTGTTATTAGTGTGTGCATTGGCCAATGTGATTGGTCAATGCACACACTAATTAGTGTGTGATTAGTGTGTGCATTGGCCAATGTGATTGGTCAATGCACACACTAATTAGTGCTCATTAACACACACTAATTTGTGTGTGATCGATTAGTGTGTGCATTGACCAATGTGATTGGTCAATGTACACACTAATTAGTGTGCTATTAGTGTGTGCATTGGCCAATGTGATTGGTCAATGCACACACTAATTAGTGCTCATTAACACACACTAATTTGTGTGTGATCGATTAGTGTGTGCATTGACCAACGTGATTGGTCAATGTACACACTAATTAGTGTGCTATTAGTGTGTGCATTGGCCAATGTGATTGGTCAATGCACACACTAATTAGTGTGTTATTAGTGTGTGCATTGGCCAATGGGGTTGGCCAATTCACACACTAATTAGTGTGTGATTAGTGTGTGCATTGACCAATGTGATTGGTCAATGTACACACTAATTAGTGTGCTATTAGTGTGTGCATTGGCCAATGTGATTGGTCAATGCACACACTAATTAGTGTGTGATTAGTGTGTGCATTGGCCAATGTGATTGGTCAATGCACACACTAATTAGTGCTCATTAACACACACTAATTTGTGTGTGATTAGTGTGTGCATTGACCAATGTGATTGGCCAATGTACACACTAATTAGTGTGCTATTAGTGTGTGCATTGGCCAATGTGATTGGTCAATGCACACATTAATTAGTTTTGGATTAGTGTGTGCATTGGTCAATTGGATTGGCCAATACACACATTATTTAGTGTATGCGATTAGTGTGTGCATTGGCCAATGTGATTGGTCAATACACACACTATTTAGTGTGTGATTAGTGTGTGCATTGACCAATGGAATTGGCCAATGCACACACTAATTAGTGTGTGATTAGTCCAATTACACAAGCCAATGCACACACTAATTAGTGTGTGAACAATCTAATGCACACACTAATTAGTGTATGTTAAAACACACTAATTAGTGTGTGCACAAGCCAATGCACACACTAATTAGTGTATGTTAACACACACTAATTAGTGTGTGCACAAGCCAGCACTAAAACACACACTAATTATGTTAAATTAAACAACAATCAACATAAAAACAGAAACATATCTCCATGATTAAGTCGTAGGTGACGTATTAGGCCCCAATGACCGTCCAAGTGATCACGCAATCGATCACACTAATCATAAACACAATAATCTCTTATTAGTCAATACACACACTAATATCTTATTAGCACTGGAGGCTTTGCAAGACTCTTTTATAGGTTGTAGACACACATTGGATTCTTTCAACATTGGATACTATAGAGAATCCAATGTTAAAAAATCCAATGTTTGAAAAAAATCAATGTGTAAATTTTTAATCATATATTCAAATTTTATACCCTAGTTTAATCTTTGTCGTAATAAATGCAGACCATGTCTTCTTCTTCCACACCATGCTTTCGCAGCATTGAGGATTTCATGGCAGACGGGATGTCATATCCCTACGCTCTCTCTGCCTATCATTCACAGCCGTCGCCTCAGCAGTCATCATCAGGGTTCGGCTGGTTTCGGGACGCTCTAGGTGGGTCCACTGCCGTACCTGTGACCGATCCAGATGTGGAGAGGGCATTGCGTCTTCGGGCTGAGTGGTTAGGTTCACAGCAGACCCTTACATAGCGCTATTCACCGGTGCAGCTAGCAGCTTTTGGATTATCAGAGGTCTCTACTCCGACTGGTGGCACTCCATACCTGCAGAGTTTTCCAGCTACAGCTCCAGGTCCAACTTTTCCTTCACAGGGTCCGACGCCGTTGGGTGCGACGCCACAGGGTCCGACGCCACGGGCGTCCACCTATCCCACCTTCTGTCCCAAATTCACGTCAGCGCTCTTCTGGCAGTCAGCGTCAGGGCAGCTCGTGCACTAGCGTCGGTCGATTTTGACGAGGGAGCAGAGCTAGTTGTTGTTTTGGGGGGGGGGGGGGGGGGGGGGGGGGGGGGGGGGGGGGGGGAAGTACTACAGATTCTCCTCCACAGTCACCGCTCCTTGCTCCCGCAGAAGATGAGGACCATGATATGCCTTCACCAGATGCTTGCAGGTTATACTACCAGGTTCATAGAGGAGGTATGGTGGATCTCGGGACAGCACAGGGCAGGAGATTCCGCACACACGTCAACCAATTAATCCACTCCACATATATCAATTGTTTTCTCAAATTTGATTAGCAAGATCCCTACAACCTCACATATATAGAGACAACCATGCACATGCGTTTCCCAAACCCTGAGGGGCAACAATTCTCAAGGCAATGGTTGCAAGAGCATGTCAAAACATTTCTGAAGAACAAAAAATCTAGTGTGAGGAGAGCGGCAAAGAAGACAATGGAGTCTCTAGAGCATAGCTATCGGCCAGGAAATGTCCATGATGTGGAGTGGGAGACCGCTATGGGCGAGAAAGAGGACGAAAGGGCAACTGGTGCGAGGATGTATACGCGTCAAGTTGAGGCTAGATCCCATCAGACTCCTACGCATTATGGTTCGGGAGGAAAAACGGCTTGGAAAGACAAATATGTAAGTAAAAAATCTAATGTTTTTCATTTAATTAATTTGTTGCTATTTTTTGTCAGTATAACATTACCATGAGTCGCCCGACCAGAGAAGTGCAGAGATATAGAGAGAACCATACCGAGTATCAAACTTGGTGTTGGTTGTTTGAAAATCAAATGATCTCTCGAGAGGAGTTTGAAAATGCGTGCAGAAGTCTGCAACATGTAAGTTTAATCTTATCTAAATAATCAAATTGTTGATTTTATATCAAATATTAAATAACAAAGTGTTTATTGTTTCTTTTTTATGGTTTTGCAGAGTCAAGGAGTTCCACATGAAATGCCGCCAACTCCCCCATGAGCATCCTCTATTTTGTATACGCGGGCCCCGTTTGCCCTATCCCACATGACCATACTCTATTTTGTACACGCGGGCTTTTTTTGCCCTTTATGTAAATGCAATATCTATCATTTTTTGGCTCAATACCTCCCCCAATTGTAATTCCACTTATGTAAATGAAATTATCAATCTTTTTTTGGCTCAATGTATTGTCCAATTGTGATATTTTGTTGTAATTAATAATAATAATGTAAAATAACTAAAATAAATAAAAAAATAGATAACCTTTTGGATGGTCCTACAAAGGACAATCCAAACGGTCATCTGTTTTTTTATAATAAATCCCTTCGCGGTAATGCTAGCGATAAGCCTGACGCGGTAATATGTGAGGGTACTGTTGCAGCAAAGCACGCGGTAATATTTGCGAAAATATTTCCGCATCCATTACCGCATCAGTTACCGCTAGACCATTACCGCCAGCTTTGCCGCAGTATTTGCCGCGTACGGGAATTTTTATATTTCAAGTTTGTTTGTTTTTTTGCGGTAATGTGAGCGATAATACCGCGCATATGTTATAGTGGTAGATTGAGAGAAAGGAGTAGTCTTACAAGAAAGATGTACATCTCCTCACATAATCACTCATATTAGCATAGCTTAGCTTAGTAATTAGCATGGTAGAGGAGATGAGCATGCATTGAAGCTTGAATCTTGGTTGGATTTGCATCACAAAGCCAAGAGTTGTTGGTGTAGGCCTCCCTTCTCACAAGCTTGGAGTAGGTGATAAGCTTTCCATTAAAGCTTGAGAAGAGAGAGAGATTTTTCTTACTCCACACATAGACTAGTGTGAGTGTGTAATGCGATAATGCCTTGAGAAAATCAGCCCCCTCTCTCTCTTGGTCGACCCCTCTTGCTGTTTGCTCATGCAGACACCCCATTGGACCTCCCCAGGCTTAGCCAATAGGATTTCAGGAGCATAAGTGATAGCCTTCTGACGTCCCCCTTTCCCCTTTTGTGAGAGCTTTAGGTAATTAATTAATGCAACTAAAACTCTCATTGGACCCCTTTGTCTCCTGGCCAATAGGAATCAGGCAAGCCATTGAGCTACTAAATGCTCATTGGACCCCTTGAGAGACTGTCCAATAGTCTTCTAGAGAGCTTAATTCTTATTGGTTATTTTATTAAGTGTTTTTAAAGTAATTAAACTAGATTTACTCTAGCCTAATTCTCATTGGTCCACCTCCATGGCCATCCAATAGGATTTCAGTACACCTTGTGGGCATCTGGGCTAGGGAGCTGACATGTGTCCCTCATTCCCTTTGTGTAAAGGGAGATTGTGTGTGTGTGAGAGAGAGTTTCTCTCTCATCCCCTACTTCTTGGGCTCGCCCCCTCCTATGTAGGACTTGTGAAGAGTTTTTGGGACACACACAAAGCATCCAATTTCCCTAGTGTTTGACCTTTGGACACAACCTTTGAATTTGGAACCTTAGCATTTTGGAAGTCTTAATGGGCGGAACCTTAGGGTCTTTTTAGCCCATTGTTGCACCTTGCTCTTTTGCAGATGGCCCCTCCTTTGGATTCCCTACTGTGGCCGGTCTGCCAGCTTAACCAATATTCTAGCTTTTTCTCCCCCTAGCACTTCCCCATATTAAATGATCAGTTTAACATGAGAAAATCATTTAGGAGAATTAGATATTAGTTATTATGACATGCTTCCATAAATCTAATGTATGAATATCAACAAAGAATTTTTTTTTCATAGATCTAGATTACTTACTCTTGTGGGTATAATTGGCGACTTTCATAAGCAATGGGATGTCCTTCTTGGGAAAGGATCATCGCAATGCCATCAAGACATGCATCTCAATGGACCTCAAAAGGCTTTGTAAAATCAAGTAAAACCGAAAGGGGTTTTGTTATAAACTTTGTTTGAGCTCGTTGAAGGCATGATTTTCTCTAATAATTTGTTGATATTTAACATGCATCTGTGTGACTTTGGATTAAGATGTTTTCTAAGCTCCTTTAGCACATGAAAATATGCCTCGCAACCAAAGACACATAAATGATCATAATGTGGTTTCTTGTAAGACCACAACTCATCTAGTATCTTGTAATTCAATGGTGTACGATAGACGATCTCTTGATGATGTGAACCATTGTCAAAATAGCTTTATCCCAAAAGCCTTGTGTCACATTCTCCATAGGAAGTATAGCTCCAAAACGCTCTTGAATCGTGCAATTCATATACTTAGCTATTCCATTTTGGGAAGGTGTATATGGTGCATTAAACTACCGTCAAATCCATCTTTTTGCACAAACTTGTATCATATCTTTTGGGAAAAGCTCCCCATTTTTATCAATCCTCAAGACCTTAAGAATTTTTCTTGATTGAATCTCAACAGGTGTTAGGAATTTTTGAAATGTAGAGAATGCTGCACGAGATGCTACATCCTTATGTTTTTAAGGGTAAACCCATAAGTTTTGAGTAGAGTCACCTATAAATGTTACAAAGTAGTTCTAGCCCCCCCGGCCTAGAGACTTGGTTTGCATAGACATCAGTGGAATGAGCTTGTCACTTCTGACGGGTATTCTAGGTTGGAGTGTTAGAGGTAGTCAGATCAGATCAGGCAATCAGACTTCAGATAGTAATCAAACTAGAAATAGAATTAAGAGACTAAGATTGGAACTGGGATGTATATTCACATAATGAGAATACAACTAGTATCAAGTACAACCCTGAAAGTAATACTCACAAAAAATCCCAAAATAGTACAATAGAACTAGACTCGAGAATAACTAGCGACAACAACAACTCGCAAAATGAGTAATGGGCCCTATTTACAGGTACTAAACTAGGTCTCTCACAAATTGTGCATTGTACAATTATTATGTAATTGAATTGGATAATTACCAATTTCCACTACTCCTCTGATTTTCAACTAGATTTTATTTCAAATGTCTACATTTCCTTCCCCTCTTCCTTTGAATTTTGGAATGTTCCCAATATTTCAAGGATGTTGTTGAAAATGACTGATATCTTCAGGAAATGGTCTGAATCCACCCACTATCTTACCAGATATATGCTTGTGAACTAGCTTTCTACTTGCTTCCATGCTTATGCACTAGCTTGCATATTCATACACTCTTGGGGTCTCATCGTTTCCTTTTATTTGGAGCCTTCTTCCTTGTGGGCTTTGGAGTAGACTAAGGTGGAGCCTAAATCTCCAGAGGTTGACCTATACCTTGAGCACTGGTGCCAACATTCTCCTTCTAAATTAGTCAAAAGATAACTTCTTGCTCTAGCTAGTCCCTGCAATCAATCATCATCTCCATTTTGTATGGCGTTAGAGAATTCTAGGTCTTTATATCAACATCATACAAGGTACACCTTTCCTTGGTAAGTCTGGCTCTGGCCAATTTGTGACAGAGTGATGTTGTGTGAATCCATCCCTCTGGTAATGGCTGACTTGCCTTGATCCTTGCTTGAAAAAAACCTCATCCATCTCCTTGACTTGTGGCTCTAATGCGACTTTACTCGTCTGCTCGTTTTTTGGTATTCTGAAAGCTTTGACAGAGACTTGAAGGAGCTCATTAGTTAGTAAAATTATTTCCACCACTGATTCATCCTCCCTCTGCAGTGATGCAAATTATCTTTCAAGTCAGACATAGTTGCTCTTTGTTCCGTGTCATTGAGAATATTCTTCCAAGCAACCAAATTTTCTTTGTTGTGTCTATACCGCTCTCTTAACTGGTCTACTTTCTTTTAAGTACTTTTGCTAATCAGCTAGCTCATTGTACTTGGGATAGAGAGCATATAAATTTTTTGGCAATTCTTCATCCTTCATTTATAAAGCATACAAAAGAATAGGAGAATCGGGAACAAACTCAATAAAATTCATGACAATCTGATTTTTCTATAGTACCATCTTCTTGAAATTCAACTTTTCAGAGCCATCTCTTGCTCTCGTAGTCTCATTCTAGTTTTGGATCCTCGATCTGTTGATGTTGGTAGCATTATTTTCTAGCAACATTCTAACTTTCTAATCCAAGACATGTTTGGCAATCTATAGCCTGACCAGCATAGCTTTTATACAGTTATACGATGGTCAATTACCTAGTAGGATTTTAAGTTGCAGTGCAAAACTCTATAAATTCAAAGTGGGAGACTATTGCAGTCGAGGACTGACTACCACATCATCAGCAGAAAGCATACATTCTGGAACTTGCTCAAGCAATTGAATGGTAGTGGGTGCTAGAATTGGGGAGCGGAAGCGTGCTCTACCCTAAGCGTCATTAGTGAGCTATTCTATGTTGGATGAAGCCTTAAGCTCACCATGATGCTAAGGTTAGGGTTAGAGAAATGGAAATTAGGGTCAGGCTATAGCCTAGGGAAAAATCATAAAGGTAGAGTGTAGAAACAATGATGATAGCTCAAAGTGCAAAGATTGCTAAAAAAAAATAGCCTCTCAAATAGGCTTGGTACTTTACATCCATTGGTTAGAGAGGTTGCATCCTTCTCCTATCGGACCATGTCATCTTCTCATCCATCCTAGTAGACTGGGGATCTTTCCCATGTGGTGCCACTAGCATGGGCTTACCCTAACAATCACCCCCTTACGCCAAGCTTGGGGCAAAATACAAAAATGTCATAATTTCATGTCATAGTGTACTCCAAGGTTCTATTGATACATCTAGGTGTAGTACATGATTCATCATGGCGGTTCTCATAATGGATTCATCACCTATGGTTAATAGTACTCATCCTAGGCTCACAAGATAGACCTATGGTAATACAAAATAATTCATCTCATGAAGTTTTAATTCATTGAAGAAGAGAGGTTGTCGTTGTTTCCCCCTTCACTGTCTTCATCTTGTTATTCATACTGTGAAGTTTGTCATGTATCATCGCCATCATTTTCATATAGTCGTGTCGTTCTTCTTCATCGGTCTGGCTTGTTGAGGATGCAGTCTCTATGGTGAATGGAGTAAAATACACATACATTTCATGCGTAGTGCTCCTGTGTGTGCTCATGATTATGGGCGGCGGTCTTACCATACACACATTGTGTAGGCAGTGTCTTAAACCCATGTACATGGTGCATTAATTGTGCATGAATATGTCATACATTGTATTGAGTGCCATTGACTATGATTTCTGTGATTTTAGCTTGGAGCTTTGTGAGGAGATTAAAGCTCGTGGAAACTCCGGCTTAAATGGTTGTAAGCTTTTTTTTTTTCAAAATAAATATAAGCCAAAATAATAATAAGCCTTTGAAAATTGTTGGCCGAGATTGTGCAGGTCACGGCTGGCTCGTGGAATGAACGTGCACAGGAAACTTACCACCTTGTGGGATTCAGGTAAGGCACCATGAGATGTGGCATGGGACTAATGAGCTGGCTACATAGCCAGGTTCGTGAGCAGAGTGGGCTGAAGCGGTTTTTGGAATTGGGAAGCTTGTGTATTGCCGAGAGCAGGCCGGCCCGATGGTGATTTTGATGAGCCCCGATGGGGCAAGCTTTGCTCTGTAATGTGGCAAATCAGGCTAGGCTAGGAGTGGGTAGAGTCGACAGTTAAGGACGAGGCTCCAAGTGAGCAGTATACAGAGCAATGGTCTTTGAAAGTCGTTGAGGAGCAGATGGACTGAAGCAATTGATGAAACAAGCACCGCGACCAAAAGGTTGATGCAGGTCAGTTTTTCTAGAAGAGCAATGGCGATGTTGAATGGCTCTCACGAAATATTGGACTCTGAAGGATGTGGCATCCTTAAGAGGCTTCCAAGTGGCAAGCACATTGACCTGCTGGGCCGGTGCAGCGGGTCACATTTAGGCACTTGAAATTTTTGCAGGCGCCCCCATAGCACAATGCCCGCGATGCTCAAAACACAAAAATGTTTAAAGCATTGCCTATCAATCCATCTACAGGAGGAATTTGAACACGGGCGTGCTCACTGAGAGACTACTACTCTACCACTAGCATATTATAGTGGGCTATTGCAATCCCCTGTTCAAACGGTCATAATGTTTAAAGCGGGGCGGGGGGGGGGTTTAACCCCTTTGGAATTGATCCGGTTGCAGATGGACGGGACTCCCTGCCACGTCGGCAGAGAGCTTGAGATCTAGGACGAGCCATGTTGATGGCGAGCGAGCTCACTCGGTTGAGCAGCAGTAGCAAATGATACAAGGGCGAGATTGATGACGATTAGCATTTATTGGCTCTTGTGTGGAGCAAGTGAAGCCGAGGCTGCAAGTTTCAATGAATGTTGAGAATAGTGGCAAGTGGGGGCAAATCAGGGATGGCGGTGGAGGTAGCGAGGATGTCGGGCAAGCAAGAAGTGTGATGGCCCTTTCTCTTTGACTTGATTCACTAAAACACAAAATGATCTCTTTAAGAGTGGCTCCATTCAACACACGCAAATCGCTTTTGTAATCCACGAGAGAGACACACACACACACACACACACAAATAGAAAGAAAACAAAGAGCTCTAGGACTTTGAGCAATCGAAAGAAAACTGAAAACTAAAGGATTTTGAACAGATAATTGAAGGCCTCAATCATGTGTAACTGTGGCACTTAGGGGCTCTACGAAAGCGTCTTGGAAAGCACTTCCTGCACACTTAACTTGACAAATGCAATGCGGACTAAAACAAGAGTTATGGAAGTTAGCTAAAAAATTGACACGATAAGATGCAACCTAATTGAAAAAAAAGCACACACCAAAAAGAAAATACTCACAATAACAAAATTCCACTAATCACAATCCATTAATTGAGAATACTAATGCAAGAGAAATTTATAGGCCTAGGTGGAAAACCGTCGGCTTTGATACCACTTGTTAGAATTGGGAAGCGAAAGCGTGATCTACCCTAAGTGTCATTAGTGAGCTAGGCTATGATGGATGAAGCCTTAAGCTCACCATGATGCTACGGTTAGGGTTAGAGAAATGGAAATTAGGGTCAGGCCATAGCTTAGGGAAAAATCATAAAGGTAAGTCTAGACACAATGATGATAGCTCAAAGTGCAAAGATTGATTAGAAAATAGCCTCTCAAATAGGCTTGGTACTTTACATCCATTGGTTATAGAGGTTGCATCCTTTTCCTATTGGGCCATGTCATCTTCTCATCCATCCTAGTGGACTAGGGATCTTTCCCATGTGGTTCCACTAGTGTGGGCTTACCCTAACACTAGGATGAAGGAGCAATCTGCAAGTATTTTATTCATGATAGCTTATCATATGCCATTGTTGTACCATCCTGTTGGCTCCTACATAAATCATCTCAAAACATTCTAAATTTGAATAGTCAGTTTCATTATGAAAATATTCTTGGATTTGAGTAGCCTTCTACTTCCTCATGTACTTGTTCAGGCTCAACAATTTAGTAGATTAATCTGGACCTGTATCTAGATCTAAATCTATCAGAATACCTTTCCTCTTTGCCAACCTCTAAACCTCTTGAGCACTTTGTTGACTGGTGGAATCTTGTTGGTTCTGCTACTCGCTTTGATTAGATTGGGTTTGATCCTCTTGATTCTTGGTCTGATTTGCAGGGTTTCCACCCTTCCCATTAGTGTGTGGTGTGTTCTAGTTTGCTTACCACCCATGGCCAAACTAGGTGCTAGAGGAGAGGATGGACTATCATCATCATCATAATCACCCTTGTTATGTCTTGGACCTGCCCCATCCTCCTTCTGCTCCTTGTCTTCATCATCATCATCTTGAATCTTCAGGTAACCCATCAATGCTCGAGTTACCAATGTGGTTGTGTACTTTTCAGATTTAGCATCCAAATCAAACTTAAAGAGACAACTAGGTCTTCCAAAGTTAAGGTCAAATTGCCATCTTGGTCAGATATATCCACCAAAGATTGATGGATGAATTTTCGATAATTAAATGTTTTAGAGTTTTGTAAATTCCTTGGAGAGAGCTTAAGGCATCTTCTTCTGATTGAGTGGGACCCTTAAAGACTTACTCGCATTGAGAGCTTCCTTTTTGTCTTCTTTCAGAAGTGCAGTTGGGTTTTTAACTAATCAATCTTCCTCTGTTGAATGGATATTATATGCGCATCATTCTCTTGATCAATTTGATGTTGCCAAATCAAATCCTTTAGATGAAACAATTCCCTTTTATATCCTTCAGCCTAGGATTGGCGCGCTTGTTCTAGTTTTGCCTTCAAAGTAGTTAATTTAGATGTTGAAGTAAAACCTTGGACTTCCATCATCTAGCCAATAGCATTTACAATGGTGTTCCACCCAGCGTGAATTGTGGTTAGACATCCATCAATGATAGTGTTGTGGTTACTTTGATTAGTTTCATATACCATGAGAGAAGTCTAATAGGAACTAAGAGTTGCTTAGGGGTCTTGATCACCCAATTGCCCACTATAGGCTTCTTTTGAAATTCATCATGAGTGATAGTATCGCGGTCACTTTGATTAGTTTCATATACCATGAGAGAAGTCTAGTAGGGACTAAGAGCTGCTTAGGGGTCTTGATCACCCAATTGCCCACCATAGGCTTCTTTTGAAATCCATTAGTGATAGTATCATGGTCACTTTGATTAGTTTCATATACCATGAGAGAAGTCTAGTAGGGACTAAGAGTTGCTTAGGGGTCTTGATCACCAAATTGCCCACCATAGGCTTCTTTTAATTATTTGCAGCCAATCTAACCCTGGATTATGAATAGGAGTATGGACTACCATAGCCTTCTCTGATGCACTGGATGGGACTTAATCCTTCCCCTTGTCTATAGTAGTCTCTCACAGAGTACCGGGTAGTTCAATGGCTTTATCAACAGAACTCCCCTTGGTCTACCCAACTCTAGATTGTGACTTCTTCAAATTAGTTGATCTTGTTTCTGGCTTCTACTTGGCTTTAGACTAGGCTGGTAGATTTCATACTATTTGTTTCTTTGATTTTGGCTCTAAAGTACCCACTTTTGACTTTTCCACGGTCCTTTTTGAACCCGGTGCGACTAGAGCCAATTCTATTCTCTGACCCTCTTGTGTCCCTTGTTCACTAGTATGAGTATCTTCAGTGCCTTCTACGTGTGCTTTCTTCCAAGCAATGGTAGGATTGATGTGACATGGAATACAAGTAGCCCAGTATAAGAGCTATCGTGTATACCATGATGCTTTAAACAAATTTTGAGTTTTCACTTTTGTAGATTGTTGCATCAGACTATTATGCAAAAAAGTGCTAAAATTGATATCCGCTTTGGGATTCTTAATTTTGGCTAGAAACATACTAAAAACTTTCTCACACATAAGTGGGATTTTTTTTCAAACTTATCGCCTCCGCTACAAACATGTATGTTGATTTGAATTCCAAGGTTGATACTGGAATACCTTGGCCTCCAATTTTCCTTTTCTTCTTTGTGTGATTCTCCTCTTTCAAAAAATTCGTGACTTCCTCAATTGAGCAGGATTTTTCCTTGGTTGAAAATGATAGGTGCAACACATGAGAAAGTAATGTTGTTGTTGCGTGCATTGGTCTTGCATTGATCTCAGCAGTACCCATAGCTAGGTTGAACGTGTCTATGACCTGCTAGATAATCTCTGCATCAAAGTTGATCTTGATGGCTTCCAATACCACCTCCATACCCCATAGTTTGAGCAGTGACCTTTCACTCTGATGGAAGATATACTTCCCGATTCTATGATGGGGTACTGAATATTATTGCTCAACTGGACTTAATAAAGCTCTGCAGCATGAACATCAATTTTTGCTTGCATGGTTTTTGACATTAATTGCTTATGCTTGCCCATCTCTATACCGTGTGAAGGACCCTGAGGAAATGGAAAATTGAAGCAAGAACATTGCAGCATCTCTGGTTGCATAGCAAATGCTGGCAAAGATGAAGGAATTGGTGAAGGCAATGTGCTCTCAGTAAGTTGTGTTGACAATAGGGACGCAGAGAGCTCTATAGGCCAAGGAGTTAACATGGAAGTCACTGAGAAAGAACTTGTCACGCACTCTTCGCATAGTTATAAAACACATGCCATGAATG
>NW_028221420.1:75108-109935 GCF_014529385.1 Adiantum capillus-veneris | reverse complement strand
GATGTGGGTTACTCACTTCATTGAGGATTGTTCAAAGAATCCAAACAAAGTGCAAAAGACAACATTGAATATGCTAGAAACTATTCCTACCAGCAGTGGGTCTGAAAATGAAACTCTGATACCAACGCAAGTTGTTACTAGAGCTCAAGCTAAGACAACCACTAGAGAACCTGAGAATGGAAAGTTAGCGACCGAAGTGGTTAGTCAAGGACCGCGGAGTCAGAGAAACACATGGAAAGCTAGAAAAGCACGCATGAAGTTGAGAAAAGAACGTGAAGACGCTATTCTAGCTGAGGAACTAAAGCGAACTAAAGATAGATTAGAAAAACTTGAGAGTCAAAACGGGAAACGAGAGATGAGCCCGAAAAGAACGAAACAAAAGTGTATCAAAGAAACAACGAGCTTAAGCTCAGGGGGATCATTGCTAGTCGACAAGTACACGAACCATTGGACGCACTGATGAGAGCTTACGAAGCTAGGTTAAAGAACAACCAAACACAAGAACAAGGTGGATGACATACCCAAACGCGGAATTGGAAAAGCAGAGACTTGAAATGTGCCAGAGAATGATCGAGACTGCACAAGCCTTATTAGAACCACCAAAGAAACAATGAATTGTGGAACGGAAAACCCAATTCAGCAAGAGACTATCATTTCCACGGGTAGCTGAAAAGACTCCCAGTGCACAAAAGCCTGAAAATACACACAAGGATGACCGCATAGTATTGAACACAACCGATCAGGAGATAGAGAGTTTTCATCCAGTCATACAGAGGTCTTACGGAAAGATGAGGATTACAATGAATTTTGGAAACAAGTGAGAGAGGCAAACTTTGCAAACGAGCTAAGTTGCCAAGCTAATCAGACAAATTGGGAAAAGGACATCAAAATCCTCCCATAGTGGAATTTGAGGCAGGATCTCAAGTGGACTTGGATCTGCAATCTTACTGGGGAGATGGGGCTCTGTTAGAACAATGGAGAGCAAACCTCACTCACTGAATACCTTACCTTCATACTTAGGAGAGTATGAAGCAAAATCCGAGATTAGAGCACTTCCCTCACGAAGAATCTCATCAGAAAAAGTCATGGACTCGCAAGGATTGATAGAGATCTTGTCAACACCAGTGACATGCACTATCACTCTAGCTGAGCTTTTGAGGCTAAGACCACATATGTGGACCACTGTAGGAAAATGCTTGGAGAAATTTGGGATAAAAGACCCAACATCGAGACTGCAAGAGGGTATACAAGACTGAGTAAACCACAAAAGAACGCTAAGCCTGTACCTTTAAACAAGGTCGGAGAGTATTGCGAAGGTGAAGAGGGGAATACAACCTTACCAGTTGAATTCCAAGGAGTGAACACGATGGCAATACTAGACAGCGGAGCTGGGGTAGCCATTGCTACAAAAGAAATCTGGAAAAAATGGGGGAAACCAGCAATAAGGAAGACTAGGTTGAAACTCCAATTAGCAGATGGACACATGGAGAAACCTATGGGTTATTAGAGAAAGTCGTAGTGACTTCTTGCGGCATTGAATACGAACATACTTTTGCTATTGTCGATTTTGGCAAGGAGAATAACTATGATATCATACTGGGAAGACCATTCATGAGACAGTTGAAAATGGTCCGGGATTGGGGCTACGATCACATATACCTGAGAAATATGGAAACCACTACACGTGTGAACCTGAAAGACCATAGCTACAAAGATGTGAACCGAACACCGGTGGACGAGTTTGATTCAGCTACTTTGGCGAGATCCGAATTTTCAGCTTGGTTAGGTAAACCCAAGGAGTTATGGATGTGTGGAGCTTCGAGATGTGGAAGTCTGAAACGAGAAGAATGTGTTTTAGAAAGGGCTATCGAAGACGAAACTTATATAGGAGAACCCTTTCCAGAGTACACGCT
This sequence comes from Adiantum capillus-veneris, assembly GCF_014529385.1. NCBI lineage: Eukaryota > Viridiplantae > Streptophyta > Polypodiopsida > Polypodiales > Pteridaceae > Adiantum > Adiantum capillus-veneris. Next base: position 108,022 of record NW_028221420.1, on the reverse strand, counting down.
TGAACCATTAGAATGGACACACATTCTAGCAACCCTAGATGTTTGTGCAATTCCGGATGGTCCCACAACAAAATTTTGCGACAAGGACGGGTACGATGTGGTTCCGTACTTCATGTTGAGAACTGTACTCGAAAAGGAAACTGAAAAGAACGATACACAGGAAAAGGAAGATGAAGAAGAGGTGTTTCACGACATTCCCGATCATCCTGAGTGGGGATATGAAGCAGACAACGAGTCAACGGACAATTCATGCGTAAACGAAGAAACTATAACGGATGTCCGATTTTATGATTTTCGGAACCTAACTAAACAACGCCAGAAACGCTATAGAGCAAAGAGAAAAACAAAGGGGGTTAGAACCAATCCGATGCCTAGAATAAGGGGAAAAAATCAATTCCTAATGCTAGTAAAGGCAGAAGATTGTGTTAAGGACAAGATTTCTGGAAGAATGAGAGGCAATGATCAGAAGAGCTTACGAAAAGACAAAAGAGGCTCAAGAAATCAAGTTCAAAGGAATGGAACGAAAACTGAAACAGAAAAATCAGAAAAGAACAAGCGCAACAGAGAACACACGGAGTCCAAGTTAGAACGTAGAAACAAGTACAGAGAGCTCAAGAAAACTCTGAAAGAAGTTTGGACGACAGAAATTGAGAGTGGAGAGGAGGAAAACGCCAAAATCAAGGAAAACAGGGATGTTCCCTCTCACTATAGGAAATTCACAATAGAGGATAGGAAGGTGGTATTAACCCAACCTATTCGAGAGAGAAGGGAGAACGAATCTTATGACGGACCGGAGGATGCAAAAAAAGTTGATTTAGCAGCTCCAGGTGAGACACCTAGACCGGTACATAGCCACAGATTTGTCTCCAGGCGAGGAAGAGAGACTTTTGAGTCTTCTCAGAGAGTATAGGGATGTGTTTGCATGGTCTTATAAGGACTTAAAGGGAGTTGACCCATCGATATGCCAACACACAATCCCACTGAAACAAGACGCAAAGCCTAGCAGACAGAGACCATACACATATAATGATACATTTGCTAAGCGAATCAAAGAAGAGATAGATAAGCTAATGGAAGCTGAATTCATATACGAGATTGAACACACCGATTGGGTATCTCCGATTGTGGTAGTACCCAAGAAGAACGGAAAACTCCGAGTGTGTGTCAACTTAAAGAAAGTGAATGCTGCAACAATCAGGGACAATTATCCCCTGCCGATAACTGATCATGTTCTAGAGCGTGTATCAGGGAAAACAGCATACTCCTTTCTTGATGGTTTTTCAGGATATAACCAGCTAGCCATAGCACTGGAAGATCAACATAAAACAGCTTTTGCAACGGAGTGGGGAATTTATGCTTATCGGGTTATGCCTTTTGGTCTAACCAATGCTCTCGCAACCTTCCAGAGGCTGATGACGCATGCTTTCAAGGAATACTTAAGGTTGTTTCTAGAAATATACATGGATGACTTGTGTGTACATTCTCTTCTGAGAGATGAGCATCTAGAACACCTAAGAAAAGTATTTGAGAAATGTAGGACATATCGCATTTGTCTCAATCCTGAGAAATGTGTGTTTATGGTCCGACAGGGCAGAATTCTGGGACATATTGTCTCACAAAACGGAATATCCACGGATTTAGAGAAGATAAAAGTTATAGTGGATATGCCTAGACCAACCAATGCGAAACAAGTACAGAGCTTTATGAGACATTGCGGATATTATAGACGATTCATTTACATGTACGCTATAATAGGCCAACCACTTTACAGGCTAATAGTGAACTTTGAATGGACAGAGGAGTGTGAGGAATCGTTCAAGAAATTGAAAGAGGCACTCATTACTGCTCCAGTCTTGAAATCACAAGATTGGGAGAAGATATTCCATGTGCATATAGATGCTTCGGCATATGCAATAGGATGCATTCTGGCTCAGCCCGAAGAAGGAAACATGGATTTTCCTATCTGTTACGCCAGTCGACAGCTCAACAATGCAGAGAAGAATTACACCACAACAGAGCGAGAAGGATTAGGAATGATCTATGCTGTGAAGAAATTTCGGCATTATCTTCTAGCCAACAAGTTTGTGTTTTTTACGGATCACCAAGCCTTGCTCTACCTAGTGAATAAACCATGCAATACCGGAAGAATAGTGAGATGGTTCATTATCTTACTGGAATTCGACTTCACGGTAGTAGTAAAGAAAGGAAAAACATACCTTAGAGCTGATCATCTTTCGCGATTGACGAATGGAGAAGACCCTATAGGAGTAGATGACGACATGCCAGACGCGTACTTGTTCAATATAGAAATGATACCGAAGTAGTCTCAAAATGTCGTTAACCTATTAACCTATGGAGGAGAGTTCGATGGAAGAGAATACAACCAGAAACATATTGCTATTCAGCAATCCAAGAATCTTCAATTGGTTGTAGGAAGGTTGTATCAATTGGGAAATGATCATGTTTTACGACTATGCATCAATCCTGAGGAATATAATATATATCTGCGCGAAGCACATGTTCAAGAATGTGCATTTCATTGTTCAAGAAGGAACACATATAGGAATTTGTTACAATTGGGAGTCTATTGGCCATGAATGAAAGAAAGCGTACATGAATATGTCACAGTATGTATTGTATGTTCATCAAAACCGCCAGCAGAGTATTCGACATTATATCAGATAATGATCGCTCCAGAATGGAGTCAGTATATTGTTGAATATCTCACAAATAGAACTTTCCCAGAAGGAACGTCAAAAGCTCGTCAGAAATCTGTAGAGACAGAAGCTAGAGATTACGCTTTAATAGGAGATCAACTCTATAAGAGAGGTAAAGACAACCAGCTTAGGATTTGCGCATCAGAGTCTGAGTATGTGATAATCCTGGAGCAAGCTCATGGAGGAGTAGGTGGAGGCCATTTCTCAGGTGATAAGACAGCAAAACTTGTCTTAGCCGCAGGAATATGGTGGCCAACATTACATATGGACGCTGAGGAATACGTTAAACGGTGTGATGACTGTCAGCGGACCAAAGTACCACTTAAAAGAGATGATATGCCGCTTAGACCAATGATGGGGGCAAGAGCTTTTGCAAAATGGGGGATTGATTATGTCGGACCCATTTCACCTCCTGCATATAAGACTCATGCACAATACATCATTGTGGCTACAGACTATCTAACAAAGTGGGTCGAAGCAAAGGCAACTCAAAAAGCGGATGCCAGGACCACGGCACAATTTCTATATGAATACGTCTTTGTACGATATGGATTGCCAATAGAAATTGTGAGTGATCGAGGCACACATTTTATAAATGAAGTGATAGAGATCCTTCTAGATGAATTCATGGTAATCCATAGGAAATCAGCCCCGTATCATCCACAAGCAAACGGACAAGCTGAAGCAACAAACAAAACCATATGCACGGTCCTCACGAAGATTGTATCTGAGTCGAGAACTGACTGGGACCAGAAGTTGCATTCAACATTATGGGCATATAGGGTAGCATATAAAACATCAATAGGAACGACCCCATATAACATGGTTTTTGGGCTAAATGCTATCTTACCAATAGAATTCTTGATTTCAACCTTAAGGGTGGCTAAGGATCTAGAGTGGACAGGGCACAAGCTTTCTGATAGAATAGATGACCTGGAAAAGCTAGATGAGATTCGCCTAAAAGCAGTAGCTTCTATCTACGCTCAAAAAAGGCGACAAAAAGAATTTTTTGATAAGCATGTGCGGACTAAAGAGTTTAAGGTTGGGGACTATGTCCTAGTTTACACTCTGAAACAGCATGCTAAGAAGCTTAAAAAGCGAGGGATGGGACCTCTGGTGATTAAAGATCTATCACCAAGTGGAGCCAGCAAGCTTGCTACATTAGACGGAGAAAAAATACCCAATTAGATTAGTGGATGCAGAGTGAAAAAGTATCTTTTGCCGCTAACCCAAGACATACTTCGCAAAATACATCAAGCAAAGCTGCGTGTCCAGAAAAAGAAAATGATTTTGGAGGAAGGGCAAGCCGAGGCGAAGGAAAGAATGGAGAAAAGAAGACTACTACATCAGAAACAGCGCAATGAAGGAGCAATACGAATAAACGCAGTCAATATAACAGAAATGGATAAAGACAAAGAAGAACCCATCATTGAATGCAAAGTAGGAACCAACCAAATCAAAGCCAAAGCACTATTGGATTCAGGAGCTCAAGCTAACCTACTTTCACTCAGTTTGTATAGACAATTGACAAATGACACTAAACTACAAACTGCGAAGCAAGAGTTAAAGAGTTACTCTGAGAATTCAATCAAAACTGTCGGATGCACAGTTTTACACATACAGATTAACCAGTATGTGTATCCTCATATGTTTTACGTGGTTGAAGACCAAGCTACACAACATCCATTATTGCTAGGACAACCATGGCAGAAGCAATACAATGCAATGATTGACTGGAGTTCTAAATCAGTGCTTATCAAATACGAAGGTGAAAGTCAATCAGTTAAGTTCACCAAAGGATCAGAGACAACTCCAAAGGAAGAATCCAAGAACAAAGGTAAACAACAACCAGAGAAAAAGAAGAAGCAATGGCAACCAAAAGTTTCTATACAACCGGATTGCTCTTCGACGAGGAATTCTCAACAGTGGATAAGGAAGACAAGCAATAATATAACAGCTCAACCTTGGGAAAAAACGGAGTCAAAGTTGGTATGGAGACCAAAAAAGGTTGTGCCAGAGAACACAAAGGTGGAAAACAAAGTCTTCAATACCAGACAACAGAGTGATTCCAGACAATCAAGGACAGTGAAACAGATCTGGATTCCAAAGAAGTTCATGACGGCACAAAGCTATAGCAAGCAAATTTGGATCCCAAAGATTTGTAAACAGGAACTCCCTTCAGTACAATCAACGGAAACTCCTAGGTATTTCAAGGCGAGGAAATCAACACAAAGAACAAAGCAGGTTTGGGTCGCAAAGAGTTTGTGGCAAGCACAAGCGAAGCGGAAGCAGATTTGGATTGTAAAAAAGAACAACAAGGTGAAGAAGAATCCATCTACTGATTCTACTACCGAAGTGCCAAAACCAATCCAAAACCCGACCAACAATCCTTCAATCAAACAAAGAGCAGCTTTATTGGAAAGGATGTTGTATCATCGCTCTACAATTGCATTTGGAACTTATGACCAAAACAACTACAATGCTTCGCCCACAGACACTTCATAGTCGTCCGGGAGGACTCAGACTAGGAGGGGGGGAGGTGTAAAGGTATACAGGAGTTACAAAGCAGCTACAAGCGCCAAAAACAAAGAAAAAAAAAATTATATTACAAGGGCAGTGTCTTACATGATTTTGCAATTTTTATGTTTGATTGCCGATATTGATAATATTTATGTCCTTATATACCTTGTTTTGCAACAAGAAGAGATCAAATGATGAATTTGGGTCTCTAGACATGTAAATATCACTAAATAAGAGTGTTTTTGGAGCTAAAAAGTGGAAAAAAGTGGTAATCCAAGTCCAGAAATCACAAATAAGTGTATATTCATATACACAGGGTTACCAGCTATTTATCGTGTATGTTTGGAATTTTTTGGCTTCAATTTGCTATTTTCCTTTATTTTTATGATTTTCTTAATAAAAGTAAAAGAAAAATAAAAAAAGCAGGTGAAATGAGATCGGAAAAAAGAAAAGAATAAATGGTGATGGTTCTAATGACAAGGGCAACCCATGGTAAAAATTGGGTACAATTCTGAAAAAGTTGCGGAAAGCCCGAAATGACAGAATTTTGGCAAAGTGGACAGATTTCTCAGAAACAGGTCAAACGGAGTCCAAATTGAGAAATTTCAAATCCTAAAGTGCATTTCACGACGAGATAGGAGCACATGTCAAATTTGGTAACAAGTGATCCGGGAAGTCCGAAGTTAAGTATTTTTCACTTCACTTTCAAGCTCATTTCCACTATTACTTCTTGGAGAGAGCAAAGAGCACACAGGAGCATCCGACCTTCTACCGCCTTCTACGACTGCTACGAGAGCTCAGAGGACACCAGACATGAGAGGTAGACTCGTTGCCATAAGCTTTTGATGCTTATCATTAACTTTTGTCGCGAAAACTGACCAAAACCAAGAAACAAGAGCAGACGGGGAATGGGAAGAACGCTAGGTAGGGGCACAACCGCCTAACCAAACCTTGCAAGAACTTAGAGGTGGGTTACCCTAGTATAGAAGATGGGTTTCTAACACTCAAAGCTCGAGAAAGAACGACTTGAAAAACCCTAGGTCAACAGAGCCTGCAAGAGGCAAACAGGAAAAAGTTGTCGAAACGACACAAAACTTCTCAGGAAGCTTAACAACATCGAGGGCAATGCAACCATGGAGTATCTCCGGTTTGGATCACCAAAAGTAGGTCGGAACAACCGATTCGGCTGCGGACACACAAAGCGTCATTTTGGCATAACGGCTAAAATTGACGACCAAATGACATGAAACTTCACAAGCAGCTTCAAATATACATGGATGACTTATGTTTGCAAGCAAAACCCAAAAGAAAGCTGATTTACTTACCGATGGTGAAAAAGACGCTTTCGGGCAACCAAAAGGAGAAAGATGGAGAACGGGAAGCCAAAGTCAAGTTCAACCAAATAGATGACTTCACAACATATCCAATGAGCTGGAAATGCAACTCTCGAGAAGAAAAGTTGAAGAAATTCAACTCCAAGGCAAAAAGACGACTTCGGAGACTGAAATGCCTATAAGGGGGCTTTTTAGCTAAACTGATGACTTTTTGAGTTGAAAACTAGTTAGCAGGGCTTAGGGCACTAACACAAAGCATTCTTTGCACAAAAAGACCAACATTTCAAGAAAAGACATCATACGCGTATGATGTCTCACAGCATGATTTTCACATCCATTTCAATATTTGAGTGCATAGCCTCATTCCACATGTTAATCACATCCTATGAACCAAGTATCATGAGAATTGGAGTTAGAAAACCCAAGGAAAACCAAAAAGAAGCAAAGTAGGCCATAAAATTGATTTTTTGGTCCTAATTTTGTCAAAATAACTCCAAACTCATTGAAACTTTGTAGGATTGTTGATTAACACATCTACAAGCTATCTGGAACCAAAAAGCACCATTTTGACACAAAAGACATCATACGCGTATAATGTCTATTTGCACTTACAGAGCCAAAACTGCTCATTTGACATCATACATCCATTATATATATCTAATACATGCTACATATGAAGTTTGGAACCATTTGGTCAAGTGGATCACCCCATTAGCCCAATTGAGGAAAAATCCTTCATCCAAAGCCTATTTTAGCCCAAATCCAACATACTCAAGTTCAAACCAAGATTTGAGAAGGGACAGTCTTTCACTAGTACATGAGGAGTCCACAGAACCAATCCCATGAAAAATTGATGAAAAAGACATCATACGCGTATAATGTCTCCAGAGCCATTTTTAGCCCAAAATCTATCCAAACTTCATAAATCCACTGAATAAGCCTATCTAAAGCCAAATCCAAGCTTATAGAGAAATCTGGTCCAAAAATACACTAAAAGACATCATACGCGTATGATGTCTCACTATGTGATTTTGGCACCTTAGGGCTTCAACCACCAAACAGAAGTGATCTACATGCCATTTGAAGGTGAACCACCAAGTTTTATCCAATTTGGATCATAAAATCCAATTCCCTTTCAAAATTTTGCCAAGAGCCTGAATTGGACTAAACTCGCCAAAACTTGACCAAATGGTATCCAAACTCAAATCCAAGCATATGATACTCATGTATACACTATCAGCTACAAGCACAACCAATATGAAGTTATTTTGACACAAAAGACATCATACGCGTATGATGTCTCCAGCATAATTTTAAGCCCAGTTTGCATATTTTTTCACCTACCTTGCATCCTTAGGCCCTGAATAGCTTATGTTTCAATTTTCAAGTCATTTGAATAGTTAAAAGCTTCATTTCGGCTTTCAGTACTAAAAAGACGCTAACTTCTGAAATTGGAGTTACAGGATCCATGGATTCCGCCAAGTCATCGGCAACGAAGAGAAAAAGACCAACAATCAAAGATGATCTTGGAGAAGCGGAACCCTTTGACATTCCAGGAGAAACCCTCAAGCCAACCAAAACTTGGGTGGAAGAAGCAGTACTGGAACAAGAGGGAATAAAGATCTACCAGGGGACTTTCAGAGATCCTCAAGAGCAAGCGGTGGATATACCGATGATCCCACAAGAATTGGTGGATTATAGCAGGTCAGAGAACATCAGCAGGTACCTGGAAAGGGCAGACTTGCACAGATTCTTCACCTTGAGACCATCAGGTGTAGATACAAGAAGAGTGTATGAGTTGGCAACCTCCATTCAGAAGGATGGGAAAGCCACATTGACAGCAATAGATGGAGAGAAAGTAGAGGTACAGATCACTCCACAGCTCATTGCAGATGCATTGATGCTGAACAACAAAGGGAGCTCTGTCAGGGAAAGTAGGGAGGCTATAGAGGTTTATGGGTCCAAGAAAAAGAATGCAACCTATGGAGATATGGCAGACCAAAGAGCGGCAACCCTTTGCCGACTGTACAACGAGTTTCTCCATATTTGCAGTAAAAGACCGCAAAAGTATACGACACCACCCCATGCCATTGCAACTACCATCACATGGGCATTGAAGAGCAATATGCCAAAAGAGGTGAATTATGCTCAACACATCCACGAGCAAGTAATTGCCATGCACAACGAGAAGCCAAAGTATATAGGAGGAGCTGAAGTTCTGACAAGAATAGCTTATGAAGCTATTGGAGCCAGAGATCAATGGCCAAAGGTTCCCTCCCAGAATGAGTGGCTTAGAGAAGCCGATGAGGAGGAAGAACAGCCTGAAGTATCCAAGAGGGCGTCCACAAGAGCACGCAGGAAACTAGAAATAGTTTCAGAACCTGAAGAGGATGTGGATGAGCCGCTTCTGAAGAAAGCAAAGAAGAAGGTTGCTCCCAAGCAAACCAAAAGTCAGAAAGCGGCAAGAATGGAAAGACTGGTGGAGCAGTTTAGAGCGGAAAGAGCTCTAAAGGGGGACTTTGAAGAAAAGTGTGTTCCAGACCCCACTAAAGTCGGAACTAGCTCATCCAGGCCACATGTTGATCAATATGATCAATATATTAGAGCTTATGAGGAGTCAGAGGCTATACTGGAGCAGCAACCTGTCGAGCCATACACTGAAGAGGAAGTACAGCTTTTAAAAGCTGAGCTGAAAAAGGACGACAAGGGGAAGAAGAAAGTAGATGAGTCTACCGAACCTCAAGAGAAAGACGGGCAAGCAAACAAAGGGAAAGCCAAGATGACTGAGGACAATTAGCCCTCCTTTACTGATGTACCAAGCCCGAAGAAGACGGAAATCATTGTGGAAGAGACCACAGTAGAGATGGACACGGATGGTATCGAAAAGCCGGAGGCCGAGACCAAGGAAAAGGAGATAGATCCAATTCAGCAAAAGAAAAACGATTATGAGGATCTGGTAGCGATAGGGTACACTGAAGAAGAGGCCCTTGAGGCAGTTTATGGGATCCACCTACAAAAACAAGATGATCGGAGAGGGACAGAGAAAAAAATAAAGAGTACAAAAGAGAGTGAAGAGAAACTGGACGAGCAGAACGTACTAGAAGAGCCGAAGCCAGTGGAGGTGGTGGCAGAAAAAGCTCTAGAGTTGACAGATGAAGATGAAAAAGACATGCACATGGTGCATGAACTGCTCAGCAAGATCAAAGAAAGATCCAAGGCAAAGGAAGTGGAGATTGAGACAGCCAAACAAAGGGAAGCCGAGTTGCAGAGGAAATTAGAGGATGCTATGACTGAATCTGAAAGTCATAAAGCATCACTCTACGACGCGGAAAACGAGAGAGACGGCTTGATACTCCAGCTAGCCGAGGCCTCAAGAGAAGTAACAAGTGCACAAGAAGCAAGGGAGCGGATGGAAGACGACTTGGAGGCGGCTAAAGATGAGCTCATTGAGCTAAGGGAAAGAGTCGAGCTCCAAGAAAGAACAATCACTAGACGCAGGACTACCCCTAGAGCTAGCAGAGCAGGAACCGAACAAGAGGGAGCTCTTGTGCCAGCTCTGGAAGACCAAGTCCGAAGCTTACAAAGAGAGCTAAGATTAGAGCAAGTGCAAAGGTTGCACATTGCGGAGGGATCAATGGCAGCAGAGGAGAGGCTCACTTTAGAAAATCAAACACTAAGAACAGAGAATGAGACCCTCTGCAAACAGCTCCAAGATCTCCAAGAGCAACAAAGAAGAGAGACAGAGACACCACAAGAAGAATCAGGTGGAGCAGTCATAGAGCTACCAGAAACTGGAGAGGCAACCACAATTGAAGATCCAGCCCCAGTTCAAGAGGTGGCCTCAACTTCAGGAATCTCTGAAGAAGAAGAACAAAGGCTCCATGACCAAATAGAAAAGTCAGTAGAGGAGAGTGCCAAGGCGGAAATGGAATGGGAGAGGAGACTCCTAATCTCCATTAGACTTTAGGGACTAGACACAAAAGTGCTCCATGAAGAGTGGATGCAACCCAGCCTGCCTTTCCCTTTGATGAAATTTGAAGTGCTAAAGACGAAAAAGATAATAGAGGAGCAGCAGTATGTCACTCTTTACGAAGGCGACATCACAAAAGAGGAACAATCAAAGAAGATTGTAGATTCGCAGCCTAGATGGAGGAAAGGTTGGCTGAACAAATACCCAGCCTACCTCATCTACTTGGTGGAGGCACCAAAGGAGATTCGGGAGAATGCAACCTTCTGCCCGGTGCCAAGAGTCAGAAGCTGGAAAGAGCATGGCAGGATTGCAGAAAAGAAGCCAAATTGGCTTAATTACCCCAGGATGCCAGGACCAAAGGCAGGAGAGAGAATAGGTAAAGCCTACATGGTGAAAACCCTAACGGGCACCATCAATTAAGCCAAATTGGCTTAATTACCCCAGGATGCCAGGACCAAAGGCAGGAGAGAGAATAGGTAAAGCCTACATGGTGAAAACCCTAACGGGCACCATCAAGCTCTTTACTGGCTCTCTTGACCTTTCGTGTCAGATGCTCAAGAAAATCTGCAGGACTCTCTTAGCTTGCATTGAAGTGTTCGCGCCAGATAAAGCCACGACCTCGAGTCTACTATCGACGGTCGACACAGTGACTGATGTGATATATGATCTTTCATTGCAGCCTTCTCCAAAAGTGTTGCACCTCCTATACCAGAGGATTATGTTTTTGCCTAGCTTCCACATGCAAACATTCGAAGAAGCTTTCTACACCGACTTTTTCACCCACGAGAGTAAAATATTCGGCCCAACCTTGACCATCGGCAAGCTACGATACGAATCACATTTGCAGATGCTCAAAACGACAGGACTCTATTGACCAAGCATAAAAGTCATGTCCGGGACGACATGAACGCGGAGGGGGTTGAGCCAGCAGAGGATCACACCCACATTTTTGCTCACACTCATCATTTTGTAACCATTGATTGTAATAAATGTCTTTCCGACATTAATTTTGATTTGAGCCATTCATTAAGTAACGGGACTCAATTGAGTTTCCAGCTTGTAATTCCGAAGTAATTTCACTTGCTGATGTAATTAGTTAGAGATGTTCTCACCTCCAAGGCTGAGGTATATAAGCCAAAGTTTTTGTAACCTAAGAGGAGATTCAGTTTTTAATCAAAGTGAGTTTTTGAGCGCCGTGACTGTGTCTGAGAGAGAGTGAGAGAGAGACAGAGTCTTATTTACTTGCTGCGCGAGCTACGGAGCCGCCATTGGAGAAGCGACACCGCCATTGTGTTAGCAACGGCGAGAGCTACGCACAGATACCAAGAGTGCGCGCTATCGGCTTCTATGTGTGGTAAGTTCCTACGAGCTTCGGTGTGAGTTTTCTTCCAACTCGTGTGTCGGAATGGAGCGTGCAGCATATCTATAGAACCACAACGAGTAGAGCTACACATTAGTACCATCGGGGTCAAGTTTCGGTCACCTGTATTTTTCGGCCTGTTTTCATATGCGTTTACCGCACGGAGTGGTTATAGGTTGATTTTGCAGTTCAAGTCTTAAGGGTGTTGTTCTTACCTAGTGTATAGACTTCCCCTTGAGTTTGAGATCGATTCAATGATTCTAGATCCTGTTTCGTATAGCATTCGTTCGTAGTACGGGTTTCAGTCACTTGCGTATTTTAGAACTTAGATTTGATTTCCTTAGTAGTGATTGTCATTAGAAGGTCGATTAGGTGATTTGACACCCACCTAGTTGTTTCCATGCGCCTGCGGGTCAAGCTCGTCCTCGTCTGACAAATTCTGTTGTTGGTTGAGTTCTCGCTATTTAGCTTCCGCTAGCGGCGTAACCGCCTTAACATTTGGCGCCGCTGCCGGGGACGAGAGCCCTAAGTAGGTGACCTTAGACTAATCCTACGAGGTGAGTCGTATAAACTACTTTGTATACTTTAGTTAGAAAAGATCTAGGAGTGGTGGACTCCGAAGATCTCGAGAGATACTAGGAAGTGGGGTATTCCTGGGTCTTCCGTGTTGACAGTATTTTTAGTTTAGCTTAGATTTGTTTGTTGTTTTGTTGGTGTTGAGTAGTTGTTGATAGAAGAAGAATTTGCTAGTCCGTTAGTGACAGTGGATATCTTTAAAATCACAATTACCAAACCCATTTTATGATTAGGAATAGCTTAGGTAGGACTTCATTTGATCCTGATCTAGAGCTAGTAATCATTGGAGTATTTGCTTGATATGGTTGATTGCATGTTAGATCACTAAACCGTCGAGTTAGTAGTGAAACTTGCAATAAACAAAAGTCAGAGAAATTTTCTGTGTATCTGGGAGTTGCTGAGCACTTGAGAAAGCTTTAGGAAGGATTCTGTGCCAAAAAACTGGAAATCTGCAACTTTAGACATCATACGCGTATGATGTCTAAATGACCAAACAGAGACCAAAACAGAAATTTTGACTTTACCAGAGTGTTCAAAAGGGGGTTATACCCTAATTTTAACTTAAAACAAGAGCATTAACACTCAAAGAAACCCAAAAAGACAAGTCGGAGTCCAAGAAACGCAAAGAATAGGAAATTTTGGATTCAGATCTTGTTTTTACATTCAAACCTGACAAAAACACTTGAAACTCAATTATAAACATTGGAGAAGGATTAAAACCAAAAATAGTCAATATCTGGGACAAAAGACATCATACGCGTATAATGTCTTTTAGCACATCCACTGCTTATTTTTTATATCTGACCTGACAAGATTGTTACAAACACTGTAGAAAGCATAAATATCAAGTTTTGACCTAAATTGATGAAAAAGACATCATACGCGTATGATGTCTTTGACCTAATTTTGGACATATTTTAATACTTTGCTAACACAGATCCATTGTAATAGCTGTCTAGAGGTTATATTTCAAGTTTCACCCCTTTTGGATCACAATTGACCCAAAAAACAAGTCAAAAGCGGAAAATTGCCAAGAAAAGCCTAAATTAGCCATAACTTGCTCAAACAGAGTTCAAACTGAATTTTGTGAGTGGAAAGAGCATAAGGGGGCTACTGAGAGTGAGCATAACCAAAATAGTCCAAATCTGTGAAAAAAGACATCATACGCGTATAATGTCTTTTTCAGCATAACTGCAACAAAATTCTCACTTGATGAAACAGAAGTTATCCAACTGACAAGATTAAACAATTGACCAAGTATCAGTCAGTTTGGATCAATTCTGACCACAAAAACTTGAGGAAAACAAATTGCCGAGACGGAAAAGTTAAAGTCCTTTAGGGGAATTGATGAATTTGAGATCGGGCAGGAATCTCCAGAATAACCAACCAAAACAAGGGGAACCAGCAAGTGTCATATCAACCGAGGGAAGTGTAAACCAAAGTTGGGTGCAACCATTAGAGCCGATCTTTGAAGGAAGTGTCTCTGATACTTCTTCGGAGAGATCTTACGAGATTTTCACCGAACACTTGGAACACTTGAACCTGAACAACAGAGAAAATATGGCAGCAGGATCATCAAACCCTTCCGCCACAATGAAGCTATTGTTCATAAAATACCAGTACGACAATGAGCAAGGTGCCAAGATCTACAAAGATGGAATGGACCGCTATTGTGTAAAGATAGAAGAGAGACCTAGTGAGTTCAAGGACTTAGTGCCTGTGAGCTATAGCGGAGATAGATATCTAGATGACGAGGGTACCATGTACTTGGTAGTCCTAAACCCTAACATTGTGGACAAGTGGGGATTGATGGGCACCAAAGCCAAAGTAGATGAAGAACTTGAGGAGAAAGCACCAATAATGAACTTCCCTGATGCGAGGTTAAGAAGAGAGAATGAAACTACAAGGATCAACACTGATAACATCTATGTGGGGCTATACAAATATAATAATGGGGAGCAAGATCTCTATTATAGATGTGAAGAACCCTACACCGGAGAGTTGACAGACCAAAAAAGACTTTATGTCTTTACCTACACAGAGGGATCGGAAGTGAAAATTGCCGCTTACGACAAGTATGGGAGGCAATACTCAACAATGGGCAAGAAAGAATTAGAAGGATATACATACTTTGGGGGACCACTACATCAGTATTATGTTACTTCTAGCTCACAAAGACCAGCACCAACAAATGGAGTGCAAAACCCAATGACGACAGGAGGACAAAGAACTCAGGCTGCTGACTCTTTCAGTCAACCTCAGTACTCGAAGCCCGGACCAATGGGATCATTACATTCCAGAGAGTCAATGGATACGAATCGAGGTAGTGCAGTTCCAATCCCCACGTATACCACTCCAGGTCCAAGGTTCGAAGCGGAACCATCACATTTACCTCCTAGTAGTAGATTCAGGGCAGGGGAACCGACAAGGGTAACCCATGAAGTCCATGATGCTAGAGAAAGCTTTAGCCGGGACACAGGAGCAATGAGATTGGTAGCAGACCATAGACGTATGAGACCATCTCAAGTAGCCAAGTGTATGCCAAAGAAGTATGGTGGTTCAGGAGATCCGTATGCACATGTGTCACTCTTTAAGCAAGTCTTAAGAGCTGAGCAGATAACAGATTTCCATACACAATACGAGGGATTTGGTCTTACTCTAGAAGGTACGGCATTGACATGGTTTCAACCACTGAACATAGGGGGATTCCATGACATTGACCATTTGCTAAGAGAGTTTGCTGAGGAATTCTCAAAACGAGGGATTAAGCACAATACGGTCTCACAAATATATGCTTTTAAACAGAGAGAACACGAAAAAGTGAAGGAAGCTTCACTTCGCTTCAAACAATACATTGAGAGATGTCCAGTACGTGAACGACCACAAGATGACAGACTATCTGTTCTCTTTATTGAGGGATTGAGAAACGACACTCTCAAGAAGGACTTGCACTTGAAAGCTTGTACAAGTTTCGAGCAAGTAACGAGAGAAGCATTGTACTTAGTGGATAACTGTACGGTTTATGGAGAGGTGTCAGCGGATACAGATTTTGCATCCAGTAGCTCTTCCTCCGTAGCGAGCGAGACTACCACTAAAAAGAATGTTCAAACAACAACCATGCCAAATGTAGAGCAAATGATAGAAGATGCTCTAAAAAGGATGGCACCATACCAAAAACCATTGCCAAAACCACTGAAATGGTGTGCTATTGAACAAAAATGGACAAACCATCCAACAGAGGAGTGCTATTACAACAAAGGGTATGTAAGGGAGCGTCAGTATGCACCTCCTGCTCAATTAGCACCACCTCAAGTACATCCAGTACCTCGATACCCAACGGGAAATGTACCAGGACCTATGGGGATAGAAAGACCGCAACCGGTATTGGGACAACAACCACCTTTACCAGGAGCAAGACCAGTGGGCATTAGATATGCACCAACCTTAGAGAATCAGGAAGAACAAGCCTTAGTGCCTGTTCAAGCCTATTATGAAGAATCTGGTGCACACATGTCTCCAACTGTGTATTACCCACCAGAAGAACCCAAACAACCAGAACCATGGGGCATGATTGGGAATGTTGGAATACCAACAGTTACAAGTGCTTCTGATGAAGAGAGATACAATTTGGACGCAAGAACATTGATGTTCATAGCTCATGGAGGGTTAACAGGACAAAGACCATCCTATCCACAAAGGACGAATCAAATGGGACCAAGACCAGCACTAGGACCCTGTTACAAGTGTGGAGGTGACCATCTGATGAATGTTTGTCCACATACGGAAATCATTAGAATTAACGCTTATTGCACTGAGTGTGGGGTTACTCACTTCATTGAGGATTGTTCAAAGAATCCAAACAAAGTGCAAAAGACGACATTGAATATGCTAGAAACTATTCCTACCAGCAGTGGGTCTGAAAATGAAACTCTGATACCAACGCAAGTTGTTACTAGAGCTCAAGCTAAGAAAACCACTAGAGAACCTGAGAATGGAAAGTTAGCGACTGAAATGGTTAGTCAAGGACCGCGGAGTCAGAAAAACACATGGAAAGCTAGAAAAGCACGCATGAAGTTGAGAAAAGAACGTGAAGACGCTATTCTAGCTGAGGAACTAAAGCGAACTAAAGATAGATTAGAAAAACTTGAGAGTCAAAACGGGAAACGAGAGATGAGCCCGGAAAGAACGAAACAAAAGAGTATCAAAGAAACAACGAGCTTAAGCTCAGGGGGATCAGTGCTAGTCGACAAAGTACACGAACCATTGGACGCACTGATGAGAGCTTACGAAGCTAGGTTAAAGAACAACCAAACACAAGAACAGAGGTGGATGACATACCCAAACGCGGAATTGGAAAAGCAGAGACTTGAAATGTGCCAGAGAATGATCGAGACTGCACAAGCCTTATTAGAACCACCAAAAGAAACAATGAATTGTGGAAAGGAAAACCCAATTCAGCAAGAGACTATCGTTTCACGGGTAGCTGAAAAGACTCCCAGTGCACAAAAGCCTGAAAATACACACAAGGATGACCGCATAGTATTGAACACAACCGATCAGGAGATAGAGAGTTTTCATCCAGTCATACAGAGGTCTTACGGAAGAGATGAGGATTACAATGAATTTTGGAAACAAGTGAGAGAGGCAAACTTTGCAAACGAGCTAAGTTGCCAAGCTAATCAGACAAATTGGGAAAAGGACATCAGGAATCCTCCCATAGTGGAATTTGAGGCAGGATCTCAAGTGGACTTGGATCTGCAATCTTACTGGGGAGATGGGGGCTCTGTTAGAACAATGGAGAGCAAACCTCATTCACTGAATACCTTACCTTCATACTTAGGAGAGTATGAAGCAAAATCCGAGATTAGAGCACTTCCCTCACGAAGAATCTCATCAGAAAAAGTCATGGACTCGCAAGGATTGATAGAGATCTTGTCAACACCAGTGACATGCACTATCACTCTAGCTGAGCTTTTGAGGCTAAGACCACATATGTGGACCACTGTAGGAAAATGCTTGGAGAAATTTGGGATAAAAGACCCAACATCGAGACTGCAAGAGGGTATACAAGAGCTGAGCAAACCACAAAAGAACGCTAAGCCTGTACCCTTAAACAAGGTCGGAGAGTATTGCGAAGGTGAAGAGGGGAATACAACCTTACCAGTTGAATTCCAAGGAGTGAACACGATGGCAATACTAGACAGCGGAGCTGGGGTAGCCATTGCTACAAAAGAAATCTGGAAAAAATGGGGGAAACCAGCAATAAGGAAGACTAGGTTGAAACTCCAATTAGCAGATGGACACATGGAGAAACCTATGGGGTTATTAGAGAAAGTTGTAGTGACTTCTTGCGGCATTGAATACGAACATACTTTTGCTATTGTCGATTTTGGCAAGGAGAATAACTATGATATCATATTGGGAAGACCATTCATGAGACAGTTGAAAATGGTCCAGGATTGGGGCTACGATCACATATACCTGAGAAATATGGAAACCACTACACGTGTGAACCTGAAAGACCATAGCTACAAAGATGTGAACCGAACACCGGTAGAGGAGTTTGATTCAGCTACTTTGGCGGGATCCGAATTTCCAGCTTGGTTAGGTAAACCCAAGGAGTTATGGATGTGTGGAGCTTCGAAATGTGGAAGTCTGAAACGAGAAGAATGTGTTTTAGAAAGGGCTATCGAAGACGAAACTTATATAGGAGAACCCTTTCCAGAGGACACGCTTGAACCATTAGAATGGACACACATTCTAGCAACCCTAGATGTTTGTGCAATTCCGGATGGTCCCACAACGAAATTTTGCGACAAGGACGGGTACGACGTGGTTCCGTACTTCATGTTGAGAACTGTACTCGAAAAAGAAACTGAAAAGAACGATACACTGGAAAAGGAAGATGAAGAAGAGGTGTTTCACGACATTCCCGATCATCCAGAGTGGGGAAATGAAGCAGACAACGAGTCAACGGACAATTCAAGCGGAAACGAAGAAACTATAACGGATGTCCGATTTTATGATTTTCCGAACCAAACTAAACAACGCCAGAAACGCTATAGAGCAAAGAGAAAAACAAAGGGGGTTAGAACCAATCCGATGCCTAGAATAAGAGGAAAAAATCAATTCCTAATGCTAGTAAAGGCGGAAGATTGTGTTAAGGACAAGATTTCTGGAAGAATGAGAGGCAATGATCAAAAGAGCTTACGAAAAGACAAAAGAGGCTCAAGAAATCAAGTTCAAAGGAATGGAACGAAAACTGAAACAGAAAAATCAGAAAAGAACAAGCGCAACAGAGAACACACGGAGTCCAAGTTAGAACGTAGAAACAAGTACAGAGAGCTCAAGAAAACTCTGAAAGAAGTTTGGACGACAGAAATTGAGAGTGGAGAGGACGAAAACGCCAAAATCAAGGAAAACATGGATGTTCCCTCTCACTATAGGAAATTCACAATAGAGGATAGGAAGGTGATATTAACCCCACCTATTCGAGAGAGGAAGGAGAACGAATCTTATGACGGACCGGAGGATGCAAAAAAAGTTGATTTAGCAGCTCCAGGTGAGCCACCTAGACCGGTGTACATAGCCACAGATTTGTCTCCAGGCGAGGAAGAGAGACTTTTGAGTCTTCTCAGAGAGTATAGGGATGTGTTTGCATGGTCTTATAAGGACTTAAAGGGAGTTGACCCATCGATATGCCAACACACAATCCCACTGAAACAAGACGCAAAGCCTAGCAGACAGAGACCATACACATATAATGATACGTTTGCTAAGCGAATCAAAGAAGAGATAGATAAGCTAATGGAAGCTGAATTCATATACGAGATTGAACACACCGATTGGGTATCTCCGATTGTGGTAGTACCCAAGAAGAACGGAAAACTCCGAGTGTGTGTCAACTTAAAGAAAGTGAATGCTGCAACAATCAGGGACAATTATCCCCCGCCGATAACTGATCATGTTCTAGAGCGTGTATCAGGGAAAACAGCATACTCTTTCTTGATGGTTTTTCAGGATATAACCAGCTAGCCATAGCACTGGAAGATCAACATAAAACAGCTTTTGCAACGGAGTGGGGAATTTATGCTTATCGGGTTATGCCTTTTGGTCTAACCAATGCTCCCGCAACCTTCCAGAGGCTGATGACGCATGCTTTCAAAGAATACTTAAGGTTGTTTCTAGAAATATACATGGATGACTTATGTGTACATTCTCTTCTGAGAGATGAGCATCTAGAACACCTAAGAAAAGTATTTGAGAAATGTAGGACATATCGCATTTGTCTCAATCCTGAGAAATGTGTGTTTATGGTCCGACAGGGCAGAATACATATTTGTCTCACAGAAATATCCACGGATTTAGAGAAGATAAAAGTTATAGTGGATATGCCTAGACCAACCAATGCGAAACAAGTACAGAGCTTTATGGGACATTGCGGATATTATAGACGATTCATTTACATGTACGCTATAATAGGCCAACCACTTTACAGGCTAATAGTGAACTTTGAATGGACAGAGGAGTGTGAGGAATCGTTCAAGAAATTGAAAGAGGCACTCATTACTGCTCCAGTCTTGAAATCACCAGATTGGGAGAAGATATTCCATGTGCATATAGATGCTTCGGCATATGCAATAGGATGCATTCTGGCTCAGCCAGAAGAAGGAAACATGGATTTTCCTATCTGTTACGCCAGTCGACAGCTCAACAATGCAGAGAAGAATTACACCACAACAGAGCGAGAGGGATTAGGAATGATATATGCTGTGAAGAAATTTCGGCATTATCTTCTAGCCAACAAGTTTGTGTTTTTTACGGATCACCAAGCCTTGCTCTACCTAGTGAATAAACCATGCAATACCGGGAGAATAGTGAGATGGTTCATTATCTTACTGGAATTCGACTTCACGGTAGTAGTAAAGAAAGGAAAAACACATCTTAGAGCTGATCATCTTTCGCGATTGACGAATGGAGAAGACCCTATAGGAGTAGATGACGACATGCCAGACGCGTACTTGTTCAACATAGAAATGATACCGAAGTGGTCTCAAAATGTCGTTAACCTATTAACCTATGGAGGAGAGTTCGATAGAAGAGAATACAACCAGAAACATATTGCTATTCAGCAATCCAAGAATCTTCAATTGGTTGCAGGAAGGTTGTATCAATTGGGAAATGATCATGTTTTACGACTATGCATCAATCCTGAGGAATATAATATATATCTGCGCGAAGCACATGTTCAGGAATGTGCATTTCATTGTTCAAGAAGGAACACATATAGGAATTTGTTACAATTGGGAGTCTATTGGCCAGGAATGAAAGAAAGCGTACATGAATATGTCACTGTATGTATTGTATGTTCATCAAAACCGCCAGCAGAGTATTCGACATTATATCAGATAATGATCGCTCCAGAATGGAGTCAGTATATTGTTGAATATCTCACAAATAGAACTTTCCCAGAAGGAACGTCAAAAGCTCGTCAGAAATCTGTAGAGACAGAAGCTAGAGATTACGCTTTAATAGGAGATCAACTCTATAAGAGAGGTAAAGACAACCAGCTTAGGATTTGCGCATCAGAGTCTGAGTATGTGATAATCCTGGAGCAAGCTCATGGAGGAGTAGGTGGAGGCCATTTCTCAGGTGATAAGACAGCAAAACTTGTCTTAGCCGCAGGAATATGGTGGCCAACATTACATATGGACGCTGAGGAATACGTTAAACGGTGTGATGACTGTCAGCGGACCAAAGTACCACTTAAAAGAGATGATATGCCGCTTAGACCAATGATGGGGGCAAGAGCTTTTGCAAAATGGGGGATTGATTATGTCGGACCCATTTCACCTCCTGCATATAAGACTCATGCACAATACATCATTGTGGCTACAGACTATCTAACAAAGTGGGTCGAAGCAAAGGCAACTCAAAAAGCAGATGCCAGGACCACGGCACAATTTCTATATGAATACGTCTTTGTACGATATGGATTGCCAATAGAAATTGTGAGTGATCGAGGCACACATTTTATAAATGAAGTGATAGAGATCCTTCTAGATGAATTCATGGTAATCCATAGGAAATCAGCCCCGTATCATCCACAAGCAAACGGACAAGCTGAAGCAA
This sequence comes from Adiantum capillus-veneris, assembly GCF_014529385.1. Taxonomy (NCBI): domain Eukaryota; kingdom Viridiplantae; phylum Streptophyta; class Polypodiopsida; order Polypodiales; family Pteridaceae; genus Adiantum; species Adiantum capillus-veneris. Next base: position 86,413 of record NW_028221420.1, on the reverse strand, counting down.
CAAACAAAACCATATGCACGGTCCTTACGAAGATTGTATCTGAGTCGAGAACTGACTGGGACCAGAAGTTGCATTCAACATTATGGGCATATAGGGTAGCATATAAAACATCAATAGGAACGACCCCATATAACATGGTTTTTGGGCTAAATGCTATCTTACCAATAGAATTCTTGATTTCAACCTTAAGGGTGGCTAAGGATCTAGAGTGGACAGGGCACGAGCTTTCTGATAGAATAGATGACCTGGAAAAGCTAGATGAGCTTCGCCTAAAAGCAGTAGCTTCTATCTACGCTCAAAAAAGGCGACAAAAGGAATTTTTTGATAAGCATGTGCGGACTAAAGAGTTTAAGGTTGGGGACTATGTCCTAGTTTACACTCTGAAACAGCATGCTAAGAAGCTTAAAAAGCGAGGGATGGGACCTCTGGTGATTAAAGATCTATCACCAAGTGGAGCCGTCAAGCTTGCTACATTAGACGGAGAAGAAATGCCCAATTGGATTAGTGGATGCAGAGTGAAAAAGTATCTTTTGCCGCTAACCCAAGACATGCTTCTCAAAATACATCAAGAAAAGCTGCGTGTCCAGAAAAAGAAAAAGATTGAGGAGGAAGCGCAAGCCGAGGCGAAGGAAAGAATGGAGAAAAGAAGACTACTGCGTCAGAAACAGCGCAATGAAGGAGCAATACGAATAAACGCAGTCAGTATAACAGAAATGGATAATGACAAAGAAGAACCCATCATTGAATGCAAAGTAGGAACCAACCAAATCAAAGCCAGAGCACTATTGGATTCAGGAGCTCAAGCTAACCTACTTTCACTCAGTTTGTATAGACAATTGACAAATGACACTAAACTACAAACTGCCAAGCAAGAGTTAAAGAGTTACTCTGAGAATTCAATCAAAACTGTCGGATGCACAGTTTTACATATACAGATTAACCAGTATGTGTATCCTCATATGTTTTACGTGGTTGAAGACCAAGCTACACAACATCCATTATTGCTAGGACAACCATGGCAGAAGCAATACAATGCAATGATTGACTGGAGTTCTAAATCAGTGCTTATCAAATACGAAGGTGAAAGTCAATCAGTTAAGTTCACCAAAGGAGCAGAGCCAACTCCAAAGGAAGAATCCAAGAACAAAGGTAAACAACAACCAGAGAAAAAGAAGAAGCAATGGCAACCAAAAGTTTCTATACAACCGGATTACTCTTCGACGAGGAATTCTCAACAGTGGATAAGGAAGACAAGCAATAATATAACAGCTCAACCTTGGGAAAAAACGGAGTCAAAGTTGGTATGGAGACCAAAAAAGGTTGTGCCAGAGAACACAAAGGTGGAAAACAGAGTCTTCAATACCAGACAACAGAGTGATTCCAGACAATCAAGGACAGTGAAACAGATCTGGATTCCAAAGAAGTTCATGACGGCACAAAGCTATAGCAAGCAAATTTGGATCCCAAAGATTTGTAAACAGGAACTCCCTTCAGTACAATCAACGGAAACTCCTAGGTATTTCAAGGCGAGGAAATCAACACAAAGAACAAAGCAGGTTTGGGTCGCAAAGAGTTTGTGGCAAGCACAAGCGAAGCGGAAGCAGATTTGGATTGTGAAAAAGAACAACAAGGTAAAGAAGAATCCATCTACTGATTCTACTACCGAAGTGCCACCAACCCAAAACCCGACCACCAATCCTTCAATCAAACAAAGAGCAGCTTTATTGGAAAGACTGTTGTATCATCGCTCTACAATTGCATTGGGAACTTATGACCAAAACAACTACAATGCTTCGCCCACAGACACTTCATAGTCGTCCGGGAGGACTCAGACTAGGAGGGGGGAGGTATACAGGTATACAGGAGTTACAAAGCAGCTACAAGCGCCAAAAACAAAGAAAAACAAAAATTATATTACAAGGGCAGTGTCTTACATGATTTTGCAATTTTTATGTTTGATTGCGGATATTGATAATATTTATGCCCTTATATACCTTGTTTTGCAACAAGAAGAGATCAAATGATGAATTTGGGTCTCTAGACGTGTAAATATCACTAAATAAGAGTGTTTTTGGAGCTAAAAAGTAAAAAAGTGGTAATCCAAGTCCAGAAATCACAAATAAGTGTATATTCATATACACAGGGTTACCAGCTATTTATCGTGTATGTTTGGAATTTTTTGGCTTCAATTTGCTATTTTCCTTTATTTTTTATGATTTTCTTAATAAAAGTAAAAGAAAAATAAAAAAGCAGGTGAAATGAGATCGGAAAAAAGAAAAGAATAGACGGTGATGGTCCTAATGACAAGGGCAACCCATGGTAAAAATTGGGTACAATTCTGAAAAAGTTGCGGAAAGCCCGAAATGACAGAATTTTGGCAAAGTGGACAGATTTCTCAGAAACAGGTCAAACGGAGTCCAAATTGAGAAATTTCAAATCCTAAAGTGCATTTCACGACGAGATAGGAGCACATGTCAAATTTGGTAACAAGTGATCCGGGAAGCCCGAAGTTAAGTATTTTTCACTTCACTTTCAAGCTCATTTCCACTATTACCTTCTTGGAGAGAGCAAAGAGCACACAGGAGCATCCGACCTTCTACCGCCTTCTACGACTGCTACGAGAGCTCAGAGGACACCAGACATGAGAGGTAGACTCGTTGCCATAAGCTTTTGATGCTTATCGTTAACTTTTGTCGCGAAAACTGACCAAAACCAAGAAACAAGAGCAGACGGGGAATGGGGAAGAACGCTAGGTAGGGGCACAACCGCCTAACCAAACCTTGCAAGAACTTAGAGGTGGGTTACCCTAGTATAGAAGATGGGTTTCTAACACTCAAAGCTCGAGAAAGAACGACTGAAAAACCCTAGGTCAACAGAGCCTGCAAGAGGCAAACAGAAAAAAGTTGTCGAAACGACACAAAACTTCTCAGGAAGCTTAACAACATCGAGGGCAATGCAACCATGGAGTATCTCCGGTTTGGATCACCAAAAGTAGGTCGGAACAACCGATTCGGCTGCGGACACACAAAGCGTCATTTTGGCATAACGGCTAAAATTGACGACCAAATGACATGAAACTTCACAAGCAGCTTCAAATATACATGGATGACTTATGTTTGCAAGCAAAACCCAAAAGAAAGCTGATTCACTTACCGATGGTGAAAAAGACGCTTTCGGGCAACCAAATGGAGAAAGATGGAGAACGGGGAGCCAAAGTCAAGTTCAACCAAATAGGTGGCTTCACAACATATCCAATGAGCTGGAAATGCAACTCTCGAGAAGAAAAGTTGAAGAAATTCAACTCCAAGGCAAAAAGACGACTTCGGAGACTGAAATGCCTATAAGGGGGCTTTTTAGCTAAACTGATGACTTTTTAAGTTGAAAACTAGTTAGCAGGGCTTAGGGCACTAGCACAAAGCATTCTTTGCACAAAAAGACCAACATTTCAAGAAAAGACATCATACGCGTATGATGTCTCACAGCATGATTTTCACATCCATTTCAACATTTGAGTGCATAGCCTCATTCCACATGTTAATCACATCCTATGAACCAAGTATCATGAGAATTGGAGTTAGAAAACCCAAGGAAAACCAAAAAGACGCAAAGTAGGCCATAAAATTGATTTTTGGTCCTAATTTTGTCAAAATAACTCCAAACTCATTGAAACTTTGTAGGATTGTTGATTAACACATCTACAAGCTATCTGGAACCAAAAAGCACCATTTTGACACAAAAGACATCATACGCGTATGATGTCTATTTGCACTTACAGAGCCAAAATGCTCATTTGTCATCATACATCCATTATATATATCTAATACATGCTACATATGAAGTTTGGAACCATTTGGTCAAGTGGATCACCCCATTAGCCCAATTGAGGAAAAATCCTTCATCCAAAGCCTATTTTTGGCCCAAATCCAACATACTCAAGTCCAAACCAAGATTTGAGTAGAGACAGTCCTTCACTAGTACATGGGGAGTCCACAGAACCAATCCCATGAAAAATTGATGAAAAAGACATCATACGCGTATGATGTCTCCAGAGCCATTTTTAGCCCAAAATCTATCCAAACTTCATAAATCCACTGAATAAGCCTATCTAAAGCCAAATCCAAGCTTATAGAGAAATTTGGTCCAAAAATACACTAAAAGACATCATACGCGTATGATGTCTCACTATGTGATTTTGGCACCTCAGGGCTTCAACCACCAAACAGAAGTGATCTACATGCCATTTGAAGTGAACCACCAAGTTTTATCCAATTTGGATCATAAAATCCATTTCCCTTTCAAAATTTTGCCAAGAGCCTGAACTGGACTAAACTGGCCAAAACTTGACCAAATGGGATCCAAACTCAAATCCAAGCATATGATACTCATGTATACACTATCAGCTACAAGCACAACCAATATGAAGTCATTTTGACACAAAAGACATCATACGCGTATGATGTCTCCAGCATGATTTTGAGCCCAGTTTGCATATTTTTTCACCTACCCTGCATCCTTAGGCCCTGAATAGCTCATGTTTCAATTTTCAAGTCATTTGAATAGTTAAAAGCTTCATTTCGGCTTTCAGTACTAAAAAGACGCTAACTTCTGAAATTGGAGTTACAGGATCCATGGATTCCGCCAAGTCATCGGCAACAAGAGAAAAAGACCGACAATCAAAGATGCTCTTGCAGAAGCGGAACCCTTTGACATTCCAGCAGAAACCCTCAAGCCAACCAAAACTTGGGTGGAGGAAGCAGTACTGGAACAAGAGGGAATAAAGATCTACCAGGGGACTTTCAGAGATCCTCAAGGGCAAGCGGTGGATATACCGATGATCCCACAAGAATTGGTGGATTATAGCAGGTCAGAGAACATCAGCAGGTACCTGGAAAGGGCAGACTTGCACAGATTCTTCACCTCGAGACCATCAGGTGTAGATACAAGAAGAGTGTATGAGTTGGCAACATCCATTCAGAAGGATGGGAAAGCCACATTGACAGCCATGGATGGAGAGAAAGTAGAGGTACAGATCACTCCACAGCTCATTGCAGATGCATTGAAGCTGCACAACAAAGGGAGCTCTGTCAGGGAAAGAAGGGAGGCTATAGAGGTTTATGGGTCCAAGAAACAGAATGCAACTTATGGAGATATGGCAGACCAAAGAGCGGCAACCCTTTGCCGACTGTACAACCAATTTCTCCATATTTGCAGTAAAAGACCGCAAAAGTATACGACACCACCCCATGCCATTGCAACTACCATCACATGGGCATTGAAGAGCAATATGCCAAAAGAGGTGAATTACGCTCAACACATCCACGAGCAAGTAATTGCCATGCACAACGAGAAGCCAAAGTATATAGGAGGAGCTGAAGAATAGCTTATGAAGCTATTGGAGCTAGAGATCAATGGCCAAAGGTTCCCTCCCAGAATGAGTGGCTTAGAGAAGCCGATGAGGAGGAAGAACAGCCTGAAGTATCCAAGAGGGCGTCCACAAGAGCACGCGGGAAACTAGAAATAGTTTCAGAACCTGAAGAGATGTGGATGAGCCGCTTATGAAGAAAGCAAAGAAGAAGGTTGCTCCCAAGCAAACCAAAAGTCAGAAAGCGGCAAGAATGGAAAGACTAGTGGAGCAGTTTAGAGCGGAAAGAGCTCTAAAGGGGGACTTTGAAGAAAAGTGGGTGCCAGACCCCACTAAAGTCGGAACTAGCTCAGCCAGGCCACATGTTGATCAATATGATCAATATATTAGAGCTTATGAGGAGTCAGAGGCTATACTGGAGCAGCAACCTGTCGAGCCATACACTGAAGAGGAAGTACAGCTTTTAAAAGCTGAGCTGAAAAAGGACGACAAGGGGAAGAAGAAAGTAGATGAGTCTACTGAACCTCAAGAGAAAGACGGGCAAGCAAACAAAGGGAAAGCCAAGATGACTGAGGACAATCAGCCCTCCTTTACTGATGTACCAAGCCCGAAGAAGACGGAAATCATTGTGGAAGAGACCACATAGAGATGGACACGGCTGGTATGGAAAAGCCGGAGGCCGGGACCAAGGAAAAGGAGATAGATCCAGTTCAGCAAAAGAAAAACGATTATGAGGATCTGGTAGCGATAGGATACACTGAAGAAGAGGCCCTTGAGGCAGTTTATGGGATCACCCTACAAAAACAAGATGATCGGAGAGGGACAGAGGAAAAGACAAAGAGTACAAAAGAAAGTGAAAAAAACTGGAAGCAGAACGTACTAGAAGAGCCGAAGCCAGTGGAGGTGGTGGCCAAAAAAGCTTTAGAGTTGACAGATGAAGATGAAAAAGACATGCACATGGTGCATGAACTGCTCAGCAAGATCAAAGAAAGATCCAAGGCAAAGGAAGTAGGAGATTGAGACAGCCAAACAAAGGGAAGCCGAGTTGCAGAGGAAATTAGAGATGCTATGACTGAATCTGAAAGTCATAAAGCATCACTCTACGATGCGGAAAACGAGAGAGACGGCTTGATACTCCAGCTAGCCGAGGCTTCAAGAGAAGTAACAAGTGCACAGGAAGCAAGGGAGCGGATGGAAGATGACTTGGAGGCGGCTAAAGATGAGCTCATTGAGCTAAGGGAAAGAGTCGAGCTCCAAGAAAGAACAATCACTAGACTCAGGACTACCCCTAGAGCTAGCAGAGCAGGAACCGAACAAGAGGGAGCTCTTGTACCAGCTCTGGAAGACCAAGTCCGAAGCTTACAAAGAGAGCTAAGATTAGAGCAAGTGCAAAGGTTGCACATTGCGGAGGGATCATTGGCAGCAGAGGAGAGGCTCACTTTAGAAAATCAAACACTAAGAACAGAGAATGAGACCCTCCGCAAACAGCTCCAAGATCTACAAGAGCAACAAAGAAGAGAGACAGAGACACCACAAGAAGAATCAGGTGGAGCAGCCATAGAGCTACCAGAAACTGGAGAGGCAACCACAATTGAAGATCCAGCCCAGTTCAAGAGGTGCCTCAACTTCAGGAATCTCTGAAGAAGAAGAACAAAGGCTCCATGACCAAATAGAAAAGTCAGCAGAGGAGAGTGCCAAGGCGGAAATGGAATGGGAGAGGAGACTCCTAATCTCCATTAGACTTCAGGGATTAGACACAAAAGTGCTCCATGAAGAGTGGATGCAACCCAGCCTGCCTTTCCCTTTGATGAAGTTTGAAGTGATAAAAACGAAAAAGAGAATAGAGGAGGAGCAGTATGTCGCTCTTTACGAAGGCGACATCACAAAAGAGAACAATCAAAGAAGATTGTAGATTCGCAGCCTAGATGGAGGAAAGGTTGGCTGAACAAATACCCAGCCTACCTCATCTACTTGGTGGAGGCACCAAAGGAGATTCGGGAGAATGCAACCTTCTGCCCGGTGCCAAGAGTCAGAAGCTGGAAAGAGCATGGCAGGATTGCAGAAAAGAAGCCAAATTGGCTTAATTACCCCAGGATGCCAGGACCAAAGGCAGGAGAGAGAATAGGTAAAGCCTACATGGTGAAAACCCTAACGGGCACCATCAAGCTCTTTACTGGCTCTCCTGACCTTTCGTGTCAGATGCTCAAGAAAATTTGCAGGACTCTCTTAGCTTGCATTGAAGTGTTCGCGCCAGATAAAGCCACGACCTCGAGTCTACTATCGACGGCCGACACAGTGACTGATATGATGTATGACCTTTCATTGCAGCCTTCTCCAAAAGTGTTGCACCTCCTATACCAGAGGATTATGTTTTTGCCTAGCTTCCACATGCAAACATTCGAAGAAGCTTTCTACACCGGCTTTTTCACCCACGAAAGCAAAATATTCGGCCCAACCTTGACCATCGGCAACCTGCGATACGAATCACATTTGCAGATGCTCAAGACGACAGGACTTTATTGACCAAGCATAAAAGGTCATGTCAGGGACGACATGAACGCGGAGGGGGGGAGTGTTGAGCCAGCAGAGGATCACACCCACATTTTTGCTCACACTCATCATTTTTGTAACCATTGATTGTAATAAATGTCTTTCCGACATTGATTTTGAATTGAGCCATTCATTAAGTAACGGGACTCAATTGAGTTTCCAGCTTGTAATCCCGAAGTAATTTCACTTGCTGATGTAATTAGTTAGAGATGTTCTTCACCTCCAAGGCTGAGGTATATAAGCCAAAGTTTTGTAACCTAAGGGATTCAGATTATTAATCAAAGTGAGTTTTTGAGCGCCGTGACTGTGTCTGAGAGAGAGTGTGAGAGAGAGAGAGAGTCTTATCTACTTGCTACGCGAGCTACGGAGCCGCCATTGGAGAAGCGACACCGCCATTGTGTTAGCAACGGCGAGAGCTACGCACTGATACCAAGAGTGCGCGCTATCGGCTTCTATGTGTGGTAAGTTCCTACGAGCTTCGGTGTGAGTTTTCCTCCAACTCGTGTGTCGAATAGAGCGTGCAGCATATCTATAGAACCACAACGAGTAGAGCTACACATTAGTACCATCGGGGTCAAGTTTCAGTCACCTGTATTTTTCGGCCTGTCTTCATACGCGTTTACCGCACGGAGTGGTTATAGGTTGATTTTGCAGTTCAAGTCTTAAGGGTGTTGTTCTTACCTAGTGTATAGACTTCCCCTTGAGTTTGAGATCGATTCATGATTCTAGATCCTGTTTCGTATAGCATTCGTTCGTAGTACGGATTTCAGTCACTTGCGTATTTTAGAACTTAGATTTGATTTCCTTAGTAGTGATTGTCATTAGAAGGTCGATTAGGTGATTTGACACCCACATAGTTGTTTCCATGCGCCTGCGGGTCAAGCTTCGTCCTCGTCTGACAAATTCTGTTGTTGGTTGAGTTCTCGCTATTTAGCTTCCGCTAGCGGCGTAACCGCCTTAACAACTATGTAGGAAACAAGGACTTGTAAAAGTTGTTGTATGCCAGTCCAAAGTACCTTATAGGTAGTCCCTGTTGGTTTCTTTCCACAACAATTTTGGTATGCCAACCAAAGTACCTTACATTGTAACTGTTTTAAATTGGAAACAATGACAGAATCAGAAAAATAACACTTCGATGCTTGGACACTTAAACAGTCTTAAACTACTTGAATCAGAAAAATAACACTTCAATGCTGGGACACAAAGACAACGCATCCAACCAGTGAATATATTACATCTTCAACAATTTGACATCAAGTCATTACATCAGTTATAATGGCAATCAAATGAAGCCAAAATTGGTTTCCACATGGAAAGTAGCATATAAATATACAAGTTCTGGCACGGGTTTAGTTTAGTTACAAAAGGTACATAGAGGATGTGTCTGTTGGGGTATAAAGCCCAATGTGGTCGCCCAGGTAAGTGGGCGGGCCACCAGGTATGTACACATATTCTTTTGTAAAAACCTAATAAAAACTCACTATGCTCTACACATTACAGTAGAGCGAGTTCACCATATCGTCGTGCTCTTCTTCTCGCACTCTCTCTCGCCTCGCACTTCCGCTCGTACTCCTTCAACTAGTATCAGAGCTCAGATCGAGGCTCGGGTCAGCACTGCAGGAGGCTAGAGTCACTAGCTCAGAGTGGAGTGAAATTCGACAGGCGAAGACACGGCCCCAAATCTCGTGGGTAGACCCGTAGGGCTTGGTGTTGTCAGAATTTCATTCTGAGGTCATCTCGGCCACCGTTCGGCTTTGACAAAGGTTTGCGCAGGCCATTTTCGACTACGTGGTCTCGGTGGGTGCAGATCCGACTCTGCAAATTTGGGGTTTTCGCCTAGGACTGCAGTGCTGAGGATATCGACACTCCCAGAGTGTTGATTTGTGGCTGTCTACACATCGAAGGACGGCTCACAGTTCTTGGAGGCGTGTCACATACGACACGGGCGCATCTACACACAGACTGTAGGCGACATCCACTAGTTCATCATGTAGCTTGTGTTTGCTGCTTGATATTCCAGATTTTATCCTGACATTGTAGGTACTTCCACATGGGATGTATTGTCAGAGATGATGTATGTTTGTTGAGGGTTTGCTGGCTGTGAGTCATGTAGCAAACAACCGCCGCAGCGGTTAGAGCATATAGTGGAAATTTGTGGATGTATGACTTTGTGGGATGTCTATGTATTGTCAGATTTACTGCAGCCTTTGTTGAGGGTCGAGTGAGGTTTTATTGAGCCGGGGGATTCTCGAGTGTTGAGATCCTTTCGGTGATACAGGTCTTGGAGCGATCCCTCGAGCACCCTTAGATAGGCAGCTAGGATGTATTGACTGTAAGTTAGACAGTTGGGATGCATCTCTGCTTTACTGCCGTTGAGGCATTGTCGCAGTCTATGCTTACAGGACAGTGACAGAACACTCAGAGACGGTACAGGTGCAGGACAGGTTTACCCGCAGCTTACAGTGTTAGAGAGACAGTGTTTTTTTGAGCTGTTTTTTGGTCTGTTTTTTGAGTACACCAGAGCCATTTTACAAAGGAGACTCTGCCAAAATTTATGCAGAATCTGAAGCTTTCTTGGTTCATTTGACAGGTTGATATTGGTTTAGAGGTCAGCTTACAGGGGAAACTCTGCCGAATTTTCCCAGGAAAGTAAACCACTGTGAAGCGTACTATGGCTGGATCACAGACACTGCTCTTTACAATATCAAGAAGCTGGATGGAACCAATTTCCCATTGTGGAAGAAGCAGTTTTGGCACGTGTTTGGTACAAAAGAAGCAGATAAAACCTATAAAGCTCAAGGGATAAAACCAGAAGATATGGACGAAGATGAATGGAGCGAAATGGATGAATTGGCACTTTCTACCATTATGCTGACTTTGGAGAAAGCGTTTACTTCAATGTAGCAGACGAGATGTCGGCTTATCAAGCATGGTTAAAGCTGAGTGATCTTTATGAGAAGCAGAGTGCAGCTTCACATGTATACTGGCTTAAGAAGCTTGTTGACTTGAAGATGAAAGAAGGACACCTATGTCCAATCATCTAAATGAATTCAACACAATCTATAGTCAGTTGTCAGCTCAAGGTGTCAAGTTTGATGAACCGTTAGAGCTATTTTCCTGTTGATCACATTGCCGGAAAGTTGGGACACTTTTCGCACAGCTTTGAGTAATTCTGCACCTCCAGATGGTTTGAACATAGCAGGTGTAGAAGGAAGTCTGCTTACTGAAGAAAGCAATAGAAAGACAATGGACAAGGCAAGGAACAGCCTTAGTTGTCAGGGAAAGGACCAAAGAACATACAAAGGTGGAAAGAGGAATGCCATATGATGATCCAACCCGATCAGCCCTTATATTAGATCTTAATGGTGTACTTTGTCTTACATGTACACCTAA
>NW_028221420.1:56529-74908 GCF_014529385.1 Adiantum capillus-veneris | reverse complement strand
CATTTAGGGATACAGTGGGTTGCATTCTACCAGGGTTAGTGATTGATGCATCATAAAAGTGCGTATGTGTAGATTGGTCTCAGCTTGACAAGCTAACGAGATTGCCTACGTGCACCTACGTGTTAGTCGTGTCATTGGATGATAAGTATGTTGTCTGTGTCGTGCTCGTGAGTATGAACAGGGGAGTAGTTTTGCCCTAAAACATTGGCACCGCTGCCAGGGACACAAGACCTTAAGTAGGGAGATCTACGTCACTCGTGTGATGGTTAGCTTACTTTAGTTTTGATTAGAGAGAGCTTAAACTTTTAGAACAAGATCCAGGATAGAGTATCTTGAGGTCTAGTGGATAGCTAGGAAGCCTGTGTCTTGCCGAAGGTCTGCGACTAGTTAGACTTAGTTAAATAGGATAATGTGGAGTTATGGTTTTTGGTTTTGAGTGCTTGTTATACTTGTGAAGAAATAGAGTAGAAAAACGCTATAAAACCGCAAAAAACAAACAATAAAAAGAAACAAGTGATTGTCATAAGGAAACACTAAGTGAACCTAAAGAGGCCAAGATGAGATATAACCATTAGCCAAGGGTAAACTGACTGTGTCATGAGGTATGACTGATGTGCACAAGTTTAAGATGCAGTGTCATCAAATTTGCATCACTTCAAGTGCAATGGAGTTGTGAATTGTCAGAGAAAAGTGAAATTTGTGAAGTGCTTGAGTTTGAGGTCAAAATAAGTCCAAACTTCACAAAACTTGGGGGATAGACTTATATGGACACAGGGAACAAGACTATGCAAAAACAAACAAAAAATTAAGTCCCCATTGCTCACTGCCTGGTCTATCGCGATAGACTGGTGAAGGTGGTGTTTGTCTAGCAACAAGCAAAAAACCCTTATACCACAAGCTTAACACATCAATACAAGGGTATTCACAAAAATTGAGTGAATTTGAACACCAATTTTGACCCCAAAACTTCAAATCTGGTGTTTGGAGTCTGAATTCAGAGACAAGGGCAAGAAGTCTTTGACCAAATGTCCAAACAGTGCCAAAATTGGTCAATGCACTACACAAGGGGAGGCTAAACCAACTGTGGAGAAAACTTAAAAAAAAAAGCTGAAAATGGAGAAAGTGCTCAGTATATCGCGATAGACCAAGGAAATTTCTGATGGGGAACTTTTCTTTCAAATTTTCCCTAGGGAGAGCTTTATCAGGGCCTAAATAGCAGACACGCCAAAATTCAAGGCATTTAGATCACTGAAGGTCAAGCTGAGGGTCAGATAGAGAATCAAGCTCCGACTGAAATACTAAAATGGGACCAAAACCCAACCCAAGTGTCCAAACTTCACAAAACTTGGGGGATAGGCTATAGAGGGTAACTGGAACTCAAGGGTAAAGTCACAATTTTGAATTGACTTGTGCCAGAGAAAACTGTCAGTCTATCGCGATAGACTAAGGAAGTAGTGAATCAGACACTTTTTGCAATTTGTGACTATACTGCTAGGACATATACTCTCTATATAGATCCTAGCCGTCATTTCATAATTGAAATTGGACCACCAGAAGACTGACTAAGTGGTTGCTGTATATACTTGAAAGATTTTTTGGTATTCAGGGAAAACACTTGTGAACAGACTAACCATCCTTGTGTAGATCCCAGAAGGAGGTCATCACAAAGCTATACAGGAAGAAGGAGTTCAGGTAAGCTTTAAGTTTGCAACAAAACTTTCATTCTTATGTATTTAAGGTCAGGAGCCTTTGTTAAGTCGGGAGCTAAAAGTGTCAAAAGTCAAATTAACACCACATCCACAGAAGAGAGTGTAACTCAGACGAGACTAGACCCATTGGCACCAATCATTGAAGAGGGTAGTGATACTGACACTTCGTCGGAAAAGTCCTTCTTCATGATGGGGAGTCAACAGCAAGTACGTTTCAACGGTGAAGGACCAATGCCAGGAGGGAGCACCTCCCTACATCCTTTAAACGAAACCCAGTTCACTATAATCTTCTTGGAAGGAACTAACTCGAGGGGAGCCATAGTCTATTCTGACTATCGAGGACGCAAGTGTATTTGTATTGAAGAAAGACCGGCTCAGAGACTAGAGATAATTCGAGTCTACGATGATGGAGACAGATTCAGAGACGAAAAGGGAAATCACTATCTGATAGTGAGTAACCCTGAGGATTACAACAGATATGGGGATAACGTGGCAAAAGGGAAAATGGTTTCAGAAACCCAAGAACCGCCTCCTAACATTGATCGACCTGGAGCGCTTTTTATGTATGATAAGAAAACAACCAGGGTCCCAACCTATAATGAGAATGTAGGGATTTACAAGCATGAAAGCGAGGGAATATTCTCTTACTTTCGATGCAAGGAACCCTACCCAAATGAATTAAGCAAAGACAAAGTTCTTTACTTATTTTCTTATGAAACTGCTATGGGGAAGGATATTGTTTTTGTTGACAGATACGGGCGAGAATACAAACGTATTCTCCCAGAAGAGGTTGAAAAGGCAACACTTCTGGGAGCATCGACCCATGGCCCCGACGAGGTACCAAGAGCCACCTACACCCCTAGCAAGTCGACTAATCCCTTTTCAGAAGAGTATGATGTTACCTCACATTCTACCCGACCACCGACGTCCAACTACCAGGACCAACCAGCTACTCAGCCTTCACTGCAGGCATGGCTTCGACAGAGTGCTACATTAGAACAAGACCAAACCCGAGAGGGTTATCAAACTACACAAGGGTTAAGGGATTTACAAGAACCACCACTCTATGAACAGTATCAAGGAGAGAGTAAGCCAAAGACTCAGGGGTCAACTGAGCTTGGAAGAACACCCCGAGAACGAGTTCGGAGAGATGAACCATCTCTCACGAGAACTGCTAGAAATTATGGATTAGGAGCACCATTGGGAGAGGAACCTGGCCACTACAAGAGACCAAAGGAGGTATATCGACTAGGACGGGGAGATCCCATGATGAGATTTGGAGACCATCATAGAATTAGACCTTCTCAATTGCAAAAATGGGTAAACAAGAAATATACGGGAAGCAGGGATCCAAGAGATCATGTAGCAGCCTTTGTGCGTGTAATTAGAGTTGAAGAGGTGCTAGACTTTCCTACCCAATTTGCAGGATTCGGTTTAACCTTAGAGGATGATGCGGCTACATGGTTTGACTCGGTGGAGCGAAGAGACTTTGAGTCTATGGAGGAAGTGTTTGACGAGTTTATCGAGGAATTCTCACAAAGAGGGATAGCTCATAATACAGTTTCGCAAATCCATAAATTCAAACAGAAAGATGGAGAGTCCGTGCGGAAGGCCGCCCTCCGATTAAAAAGATATGTTAAGTTCTGTCCCGTGGAAGAACTGCCAACTCAGTCAAGACTTATGCTTATATTTATCCAAGGACTAAGGAATGCAGATCTTCAAAAGGACTTACATATGAAAAGGAGCACTACGTTGAATGATTTAACCAAGGAAGCTCTATACCTTGTGGACAATTGTGCGGTCTACAAAGAGGGTGAGTTCAAGGATCTTGACGATGATTCTTCCTCACAACAAAGCGGAGGCAAGTCTGCTAAGACAACACTGAAGGGGGAAGTAGCGGTAAGCCAAGAGCAGCTTGTAGAGGAAGTGCTTAAAAAGATTAACTTGTATTCCAAACCACAAGCTAAACAACCAAAATGGTGTGCGATTGAACAAAAATGGACAAACCATGGGACGAAGGAGTGTTATTATAACAAGAGATATGTGAGAGAACGACCATATGCTCCGCAAGCTCAGGCGACATCTCCTCAAGTCCCACCGATGCCTAGATATCAAACAGGCAACCTACCAGGACCTGTAGGTGTAGAAAGACCACAACCAGTGTTGGGACAACAACCACCTCTACCAGGATTACGACCAGTCGGCATAAAATACACACCCACAGTAACTGAGTCGGACGAGAAGGCTTTGGTACCTATGCATGCATACTACGACAAGCCCAATGGATATGCGGCGAACTCTGTCTATTATCCACTGGACGAACCCTCTACACCAGAACCATGGAGCATGATAGGAAATACAGGACCACCAACTGCTGCACAGGCAGCGGGGGAAGGACGATATAGCCTGGATGAAAGAACACTGTTGTTCATAGCCAACGGAGGCATGAGCAGGCAAAGAATTGCACACCAACAAAGAGGAGCTCCAAGAGCACCTCAACAGCCTAAAGGACCATGCTACAAGTGTGGAGGAGACCATTGGCTGAGGGATTGCCCTCATGACGAAATCATTAGGGTCAAAGCATATTGCACGGAGTGTGGAATTACTCACTTGATCCCTGATTGCCCTAAAAACTCGAGCAAAGGAGCAAAAACTACCTTGAATATGCTGGGAGCGCTACCGTCCAGTGGAGGGTCAGAAAACGAAACTCCGATTCCTGTTAAGGTCTTGACGAGAGCCCAAGCAAGGAAAAATGACAATCAGCCCAAGAGTAACGATCAAAATCAAGAAGAAATCAAGACTGACAAGTCTAGCGTCAGTCGTGATAATCCTTGGAAAGAACGAAGAGCGAAACTGAAAGCTAGACGTGAGCGAAAACAAAAAGATGTAGAAGCTGAGCTAACGATAGCTCGAGAGCAACTTAAACAGCAAAGAGAGTCCGACTCTCTAAAATCAACGGAAGGACCAAAGAGTGCAAGCTCAGGAGGGTCGGTATTGGTAGATAAGATCAATGAACCCTTAGATGCAATCTTGCAAGCATATGAAGCAAGATTGAAGAACAGATAGACCCTAGAGCAAAGGTGGATGACATATCCATATCCAGAGATAGAAAAACAGAGACTAGAGATGTGCAAACAGCTGATTGAAACTGCACAAGCTTTACTGGAGCCTCCACCTATGGAAGCAGGAGATAGAGTAATCAAACCACCAAACAATGAAACACCTCACAAAATCGAACAAAGGATACCCGACAAGATAGAAAACATTAAATCCTTGCTAGATGTAGAGGATGCAAAAGACGTACCTAATAGCACTGATGAATCACTGAAAGATTTTTCACCATATTCTCCTATTGTGGAAGAAAATTGGCCTGAAGAGCTATGGAAAACGGTGCGAAAATCTCAAGAAAAATATGAGACAAAAACAGTCGAGTTAGCGCCTTTCTCGGAGCTGAACTTGAATAAGACTCCATGGGATTTGGACGTTAAATCATTTCAAGGGGATAATGGTTCAGTTGCATCCGAAGATAGCAGACCACAATCTCTCAGAACTTTGCCATCATATATGGGGGACTATGAGGCAAGGTCAAAAATTCGAAGAGTACCTTCTCAGAGAATAGGCGGCTGGAATCAATTGGACACTAAAATCTTGACAGACTTGTTGACCACTCCGGTCAAGTGTACAATCACATTGGCAGAATTGTTAAAAATTAGGCCAAGCATGTGGATGGAAGTGGGCAAATGTCTTGAAAAATTTGGCATAAGGACGCCTCTTAAGTTCTTCGAAACCGAGCTTAATGACACAGAACAGAAGAAAGTCAACACTAGACCAGTGCCACTCAACAAGGTAGGAGAGTATTGTGAGGGTGAAGACGGCAACACGACCCTACCAGTTGAGTATAATGGCATAGAGACTAAGGCAATACTTGATAGTGGAGCTGGCATTGCCATTGCGACCAAATTGCTATGGGAAAAATGGGGAAAACCAGCAATACGAACAACTAGAATGAAATTGCAACTGGCGGATGGGCACATAGAAAGGCCTATAGGATTGCTTGAGGCAATTGTGGTATCTTCCTGTGGCATAGAGTACGAACATACCTTTGCCATAGTAGATTTCGGCAAGAAGAACAACTATGAAATTATCCTTGGTAGGCCATTCATGAGGCAACTCAAAATCGTGCAAGACTGGGGGTATGATTATTTGTATCTAAGACATGCTGAAACTACTACACGCGTAAACATGAAAAATCATAGCTACCATGATGTCACGAGAACCTCTGTGGAAGAATTTGACTCAACCACCATTAGTGGATCAGAAGTCCCAGCGTGGCTTTGTAAGAAAAAAGAGATATGGATGTGTGGAGCATCTCAATGTAGTGAATTTGACCAGGATGAAAGGACACTAGAGAGGGTCTTGGAAGACGATGCCTATATACAAGAACCTTTTTCTGAAGAGAAGCTCGAACCCCTAGAATGGTCTCAAATTTTGGCTACATTGGATGTATGCGTCAATGAAGTCACTCCCACCAAATTTTGTGATGAGAATGGCTACGATATCATACCATACTACATGTTGAGCAAAATTGTGGAGGAGGACGAGGATGAGGACGAGGTAGATACTGAGAATATGAGGATCCATAAAACAGAAATGAAACTTGAGATTAAGATAGTGGGCTATGTGGACATCCCCACTAAAGAAATCAAGCAGGAAGGAGAAGAATTTTATGATTCTTCTGATCAAAGTGAAAACAAGGATAACGCGGATGACGAGAAGTCGGAAAATACAGAGGGAGACGACAATCAAGATCAAGACAATGACGTCTTCTACAATTTCCCAAACCAAAGTGAGAGACGCCAAAAAAGATACAAGAGTAAACGACACCACATCAGTACACCAACCAGGTTGAGACCCATGCCAGAGTTTAAGGGTAAGACACATTTCCTTATGAACATTCATGCTATTGATTGTGCTAAGGATAAAGTGTCAGGAAGATTTCTTAAGGTTGTTGAAGACTCAGGATTTAAGTCCAGACTGTTGAAACCTAAGAAAACCAGCAAACAAAAAAAAAGAGTTGCAACAGAAAAACTGAATGTCTGTGGTAGTCCAATTATGACGAAAATTGAACGGAAAATGAGATACAATGAGTTGAAACAAAAAATTAAAAATGTATGGACAACTGAAATGGAAAGTAGCGATGGAACGAACGCTAGTGATGGGAGTAAAAAGATAGATGTACCTCCTCACTATTGTAAGTACACCATTTAGGAAAGAAGATTGGTGGTTCAGCAACCAATGAGGGAGCCTAAATCAAACGAGTCCTACGATGGGCCAGAGAACGCCAAGAAAATAGACTTAGCAGAGTCAGGAGAAAATCCTCGACTTGCTTACATTGCCACAGATCTAGGTCGAGAAGAAGAGGACTTACTGATCAAAACACTTAAGGAATTTCGAGATGTATTTGCATGGTCGTACAAAGATTTGAAGGGAGTGGATCCTAACATTTGTGAACATTCAATCTCTCTGAAGTTTGATGCAAAGCCAAGCAAACAACGTCCTTACACGTATAATGAGACATTCGCCAAAAGGATAAAAGAGGAGATAGACAAACTTATGGAGGTTGAATTTATTTATGAGATAGAACACACGGACTGGGTGTCCCCGATAGTGGTGGTACCCAAGAAAAATGGGAAATTACGAGTGTGTGTGAATCTCAAGAAGGTAAATGCAGCAACAATAAGAGACAACTACCCCTTCCTATCACTGAACACGTCCTGGAACGAGTGGCAGGCAAGCAAGCCTATAGCTTTATGGATAGATTCTCTGGTTATAACCAATTGGGGGTCAAACTAGAAGATCAATACAAAACAGCATTTGCAACAGAATGGGGCATATATACGTTTAGGGTAATGCTATTTGGCTTGACCAATGCTCCAGCCACATTTCAAAGATTAATGACACACGCTTTTAAAGAATACTTGCAAAAATTCTTGGATATTTACATGGACGACTTGTGTGTCTATTCTCTATTGAGAGAAGACCATATAGATCATCTGAGAAAGGTATTCGAAAAATGCAGAACGTATAGGATT
Source organism: Adiantum capillus-veneris (assembly GCF_014529385.1). NCBI lineage: Eukaryota > Viridiplantae > Streptophyta > Polypodiopsida > Polypodiales > Pteridaceae > Adiantum > Adiantum capillus-veneris. The sequence continues at coordinate 67,107 of NW_028221420.1, read as the reverse complement.
TGCCTCAACCCAGAAAAATGCGTATTCATGGTACGACAAGGTAAAATCTTAGGCCACATAGTGTCGGCTAATGGAATTACCACTGATGAAGACAAGGTAAAGGTGATCATAGAATTGCCAAGACCAAACACTGTACGAGAGGTACAATCATTTATGGGACATTGTGGATACTACCGACGTTTTATCTACATGTACGCGGTAATCGCAAAACCCTTGTATAGTCTAATCACGCTCTTCATTTGGACAAATGAATGTGAGGAGTCATTCCAGAAACTAAAAGATGCACTGGTATCTGCACCAATTCTAAAAGCACCAGATTGGTCAAAGATCTTCCATGTACATGTAGATGCTTCGCCATTTGCAATAGGCTGTATATTAGCACAACCAGATGAGGGAAAGACGGATTTTTCAATCAGTTATGCTAGTAGACAACTCAACAGTGCAGAAAAGAATTATACTACCACTGAAAGAGAAGGATTGTGTATGATATATGCTGGAAAGAAATTCGGCATTACTTACTCGCGAACAAATTCACATTCTTTGTGGATCATCAAGCACTCTTGTACTTAGTAAACAAACCTTGCAACACGGGACGAATTGTAAGATGGTTCATTGTGTTGCTGGAGTTTGATTTTACGGTAGTAGTTAAGAAAGGAAAAACTCATCAAAGAGCAGACCACCTTTCTCGATTACTACATGGTGAAAAAGCTACCGGAGTAGATGATGATCTCCCAGACGCATACCTGTTTAATATAGAGATGGTACCGAAATGGTCAGATCAAATTATTCCGTTGCTGACATATGGAATGAATCTTGATGACAAACACACGGGAGAAGACATTAGACAAGCACGAAATCACACAATGCTTGCGGGAAGAATGTACCATCATGGAAACGATGGGATTCTAAGGTTGTGTATAGGCCTAGAGGAGTACAAAGCGTATCTAGAGGAGACCCACACACAAACAGGGGGATTCCATAGAGGAAATCAAATGATGTATGAACAATTAAGAAGACTTGGAGTGTATTGGCCAGGAATGACAGGCGATGTAGCAAATTACATCAAGAAATGCGACTTTTGCACATCCAATACCACTGTGGATTATGCCACATTATACCAAGTAACAGTAGCACCCGCATGGAGTCATGCTATTGTGGATTATTTGACTAATAAGGAGCTGCCAGGAGATTGGTCTAAAGACAGACAAAAGGCTTTACAAATCGAAGCGAATAGGTATACCCTCATTAGTGACCAATTGTACAAAAGAGGAACTGATGACCAGCTGAGGTTAGTTCCTCATGAAAATGACTACTTTCTATTATTGGAACAGGCTCATGCAGGCATAGCAGGTGGTCATTTTTCAGCAGAGAGAACCGTAAAAATCATTATGGTTGCAGGTATATGGTGGCCGACCATGATTCAAGATGTAGCAGAATTTGTGAAAAGGTGTGATGAATGTCAACGCACTAAGGTACCAGTTAAAAGAGACGAAATGCCTTTAAGACCAATGATGAGTGCTCGAGCATTCGCCAAATGGGGTTTGGACTTTGTTGGTCCTATCACTCCACCAGCATATCGTTCACAAGCACAATATATCATAGTGGCCATGGACTACATGACCAAATGGGTGGAAGCAAAAGCCACAAAGAAAGCAGACGCTAGAACCATGGCACAATTCTTATATGAATATGTGTTTACACGTTATGGCCTTCCAATCGAGTTGGTGAGTGATAGAGGGACACACTTTGTAAATGAAGTTATCCAACATCTCTTAAATGAGTTTATGGTAATTCATCGCAAATCTGCACCCTATCATCCACAAGCCAATGGCCAAGCGAAAGCGACCAAAAAAATATTGTGCACGGTTCTTACGAAACTGGTTAGTGAAACAAGAACAGATTGGGATCAGATGCTCTATTCGGCATTGTGGGCCTATCGAGTTGCATATAAAACAACACTCAATGCTACACCATTTAATATGGTATATGGGTTAAATGCAATATTGCCTATTTACTTTTTAATCCCCACACTAAGGGTAGCAAAACAATTGGACTGGACGGGGCATGAACTTTCAAAACGGTTAGAGGACCTTGAAAAATTAGATGAGTTACGACTCAATGCTGTAGCGGCCATCTATGCAAAAAAAAGACAACAGAAAGAGTTTTTTGACAAACATGTCAAGAACAAGAACTTTAAAACGGGCGACTATGTCTTAGTATACACCCGTAAACAGCATGCCAAAAAGCTAAAGAAAAGGGGCATGGGGCCTCATTTGATCCAAGAAATATCGTCCAGCGGAGCAGTAAAACTGTCGACACTAGATGGAAAAGAAATGCCGAACTGGATTAGTGGGTGTCGTTTAAAAAAATATCATCTACCTTTAACACCGGAAATGTTGTTTCAACTGCATTATGGAAAAACCTATAGACAGGAACAACAAAGAATTCAGGACCAGGCACAACAAGAAGCAAAGGAACGGATTGCTAAACGAAAGCAGTTTCTCAGACAATAAACATGGTCACCCCAATGATGACTGACGAATATCCTCTTTCAACATCCCAAACAATCGAAGCGGATATACAAAGCGACGAATTAGAAAAGACCATGACAGACCTTAGGGCTCAGGACGATAGCATCATCGACGACTTGGAAGATACATGGTGTAGTCCTTACATAAAAGCTTATGCAGGCACAAAACAAGTTGAAATCTATGCATTGCTTGACACTAGGCAAAAATGATGTCATCAGCTTTGAGCTCTTTCAGAAACTTGGACCAATGAAGACGATTCCAGAGACACACAGGTTGAAAGTAGCGTCGGGTGATGAGGTGACCACGATGTGGTCTATTATAATACCAATCACAGTGCAGGCACACCTGTACACTACAAAATTCCATGTACTGCCACCAAGTAGGTCAGCAACTCCATGTATCTTAGCAGTGTCATGGATGAAAGCTAACAAGGTATTCATTGATTTGGATACAAATGAGGCACTGTTCAGAAAGGAAAACTTTTCAGAACCCTTCTTATCATATAACCAATTCATATCAAGGAGGAAACAAAAGTCAATACAACCGCAAAAATCTGTCCAACAACAAACAAAGTTTACAAGTCTAGCAACGTCTTATAAAAAATCAGCAACCATGCAAGGAACCAGGCAAGTTTGGGTACGGCGTACAGAGCTGACCGAGGCACAATTACATCAAAAGTGGCAATACAAAGTGTGGATAAGGCGCGACAGCCTAATTCCTATAAAAGAGGAGTTTGAAGAACAGACACAACATTGAAAGCTAGCAAATCTTCAAAGAAACATAGTCAATCTGTCAAATACGCAACGGACTATATTGGTATGGAGGCCAAAAGTGCCAATTCAAAATGAGCCAACAACAAAAGAAGGGCAGACAAAGATGACAATTGTGCAGCTATCTACAACCGTCAAGGTCAAGCAACATCATACAAACAGCATGAGGAAACAAACAAAATCAACAACGAAAACTACAAGGATGTATCAAACACAAATCATCAAGGCAGCAAGAGAGAATGTTCCACCAGATACGACAATAGCGATTTCAAAGGAACCACATACGCCAATTCAAAACCAGTGGAAAATAATCAAACAACGGGCGGCGGAGTTACAACTACTACTTGCAAAGAAAATGTGCCAGCCAATTCAAGATACCACAGGAAACCTCGACGACAAATGCCAATAAGCGAATCGCTTATACCTTCCTCTTGGACTGCATACATTCTTTCTACATGCATTGACCGTACATGCATATAGGGCTATATTACAAGGCCTGCATTAGCACGAGTTCAAACCCATGCACAACACATACCCTTGACGATACCCTGTCGTCCGGGAGGACTCCGACTAGGAGGGGGGGAGGCATTCCAAATGCGGACTCATCATGTCATATATTAGAGGGCAATATTTGCGAGCAATTTTTCAACCATTTTTTGTATTTTATTGGTGATTTTTGGAAAAAGAATATGCCCTCGTAATTAATCAGAATCGGGGACCAAATCATCATTCATGAGCCCCTAGGGATGTGTATAGACTATAAAGAGAGTCAAATTTGGCCAAAAACTGTCTAAAAACAGCAAAAAATAGGCCAAGGTTGACGATAGTGAGCGAGATTGTACATAGAAGAGAGAAAAGTGAGCTACAAAGTCTTTTGCTTCTCATTGGTATTTTTCTAGGTTAGAATTGCTATTTTCGGGTTATTTTGGGATTTATTTGCTTTATTTTAGCCATTTTCTAGCAAAAATTATAGAAAAAAATCCGCAATCCAGATGGAAACACAAAAGAAGAGACGTCTGATCAGAGCAAGGTAAAGAAGACACAGAAAAAATAAGGACTGCAAAGGTAATAGAGCAAAATGACCACCGTCATGAAGGGACCTCCAAAAGGAGAAATCTACAAAAATGGTAAAATTGGAGCAACCGAAGTCCAAATCAGGAAATTTGCGAGCCTAAACGCATCTCGCAAAAAGTTATGGCCACAGGTAAAAGATGGGAAAATTTGGTGTCGGAGTCTCGATTACATATAGAGAGACTAGGCTAGAAATCCCTCATTTGAGTCATTTTCAATAGTGAGAGAGAGAGAGCTCCCTACAGCAGTTGAGAATTCCAGGAGCTCATCCATCGCGCACGGTCGCAAGATCGACATCAGATATGAGAGGTATGCTCGTCAACACTGACTCTAAGTGTTGTTTACTTCAGTTAGTCGCAAAACCTAGCCGGCATCACAATCACAACCTGTGCACACATACGGTAGAATGGTTGTTAGGGAGACCTAGAGGCCACCAAATGGGACCAAAAGTGAAAGGCACAATGCTAATAGCTTAGGGATCGAGCCTATGACCTCGATAAGCATGAAAGAAGCCGCTCAAAAAACCCTAATTTAGCAGGACCTGAAAATGGGCGACAAAACCAAGGTGATCGGAAATGAGGCAAAATTCATAGATGCAAGCCAATGACCTCGACAAACCGACTAAAGGGTTAGATCATGAAAAAGTTCGTCAAAACGGAGCCTAAAGTCCCTATTTGACAAAAATCGCACAAAGCGTCACGATACTCTAACGGGACGACCAAGTGACAAAATTACACCAAATTCAACAAGGAACATCCAAAGGAGGTCAACTACGAGATGGAATGTGTCCACTCAGGAAAAAAAGTTCTTCCACTAGGGCAAATGCCGGCAACAGGCCACAAAGATGTCCAAATGGTCGTTCTTGGTGTTTCAAACACCAAAACAACAACCGACTGCTTGGATGGAAGGTCAAAAGGAAGTAGAAGATAGCCGGAATCATACAAAGACCAAAAGGAACCGCGACTATCACCTAAGTGGTCTACTTCGACTTCAGGACCAGCTAAGTGCTACAAACAGGGAGTACATTCTGCTAAATTGATTAAAACTTGATGTGTGTGTCTAGGAGGGCCTATTAACACCATGAATGTCAACTAACATCAAAAAAACTGGTAAAAATGACAAAGTGCCCAGTCTATCGCCCTAGACTTGAATTTGCACTTAGATAAGGGAAACTTTGACTTTGGCTTCATGAGGGGTGCTAACAAGGAATGTTAACCACCAATATCAAGTCAAAGTGCCAGAAAAATCTATTTTGGCCAAAAAGCTCAGTCTATTGCGATAGACTTTCTGCAATAATTTTTGGGAGGAAAGACTTTTCAAATTTTTATAAGCTAGACTTGGGGAAGCAAATGAAGGCAGTACACCAAATTTGGTGCCAAGATGGACTCATATGGCAAGCTGAGAAAGACATGCAGACAACTCAGAGTCAGAACAGAAATTCTCAAGGGCAGACAGGTAAAATTTACATGTAAGGGGTCAAGAAACCTTGCATCAACTGGGAGAAGGCAGACAGATGGTCACAAAGCTAGAAAATGACAAACTGGCACTAAGTCCCAGTCTATCGTGATAGACCAAGTAGAGGGATACTGGACCATCTTATCAAAAATCTGAATTAGCAGCTGTCTTCAACATGATGCAAGATGACCACCCACTAAGTTTGAGCCCAAAACAACACAAAATGAAGGAGATAGACCAACATCTCTCTGAAGGGAATCTGGAAAATTGGGAGTTGATCCAAAAAGGGGTCACTTGACATTCATTTGAGGTGAAAAGGGGATCAGACCATGTGCAAGGTATGGGAAACCAAGTGGTGGAGTCACAACTGCAAAAAAGGACCCAGATAAAAAAAATGCCAGTCTATCGCGATAGACTAAGAAAAAGTAGCAAAGGGACAGATTTTGAGCTTTGACTTATGGAGTGACCTTACATGCCATGAGAGAATACACCACAAAAATTTTCAAGGCATTTGGACTTGTTCTCCTTCACCTACAACATCAATTTAAAGCCGCCAAAGTCGCACAATGGAAGAAATTGTCTATCTGCTAACTTTTTATTTTAACTAATCTTGGGATTAAGAAGGCTCATCTAGATGCATGATTAAGTGGTAATCAATTTAGGAGAGTAGTACTATGTTTGTGCATTAACTGATAATTGTGATGACAGGATCTATGGAGGCTTCTTTAGGGAAAAAGAAAAGGCAAGAACCTGGCAACGGAAGGTGCAACACCCTATGCACTTCTACCCAATTATTTAAAGCCAGCAGCCACATGGATACCTGCAGATGTGCAACAAGCAGCGGCCTTTCAGATATATCAAGGTTCATATGTGGATGACAAAAGAAACTTAGTGGATACGGTGATGATTCCCAAGGAGGCAGAGAATTACTTGAAAAGATCACCGCAAAGGTCATAGCTCAAAAAAGTTGGCTTGTGGAACTTTGTGTCACTACCACCAATAGGGATAGATTTCAAGAGGGTACATCATCTAATAGAGACTATCCAAGAAGATGGAACTTGTAGAGTGGCAGGCATGGATAATGAAGTGATGGAGATCCAGATCACCAAAGAGATCATCAAAGAGGATTGAAACTGTCAGATCAAGGAGCAAACATGAGAGAAAGAAGGAAAAATCTCACAGTTTACTTGCAAAAGTCCAAACTACCTTCTTTCGAACTCATAGCAAACCCAGAAGTAAGAGAGCTGACACAAATCTATAGTCAGTGTTTGTTGAGCTACAGCAAAAGGCCGCCAAGATACACTACACCACACGGGAGCATCTCAACCACATTGACATGGGCTATGGGAATGACCCATGAGTTCTACATAGATCACGCGTCATATCTGTTTGAAGAAATGACAAAGCTAAGGCAAGATAGACCCAATTACATTGGAGGAGGAGAAGTCCTAACCAGAGTAATATACCATGTCATAGGCGCGGCAGATCAGTTGCCACTTGCCCCTCATCAGAACGACTGGCTGGTATTAAGGGAAAATAGCGAAGACGGATCACAAAGGAAAGTACCGGCATCTATTAATACCATTGGAGGACGCAAGCTGGAAAGAGTGACAAGAAGTACACAAGAAAAGATGGCAGAAGAAAAAACAACTGAAGAGGAAGATGCCTGACTAAAGAAGCGAAAAGCGGAAATGGAAAACAACACCAGGTTGTAGAAGATAGCAAAGATGGAAAGGATGCTAGAAGGGTTTGCTCTAGAAAGATATCTACGAGGCGATGTAGGCGTCACTTGGAAACCGTCTAGTAGCACTTTCACACTGAGAACGAAGAATAGAAACAACCCAGATTTTGAGTTGGACTGGTTCGAGAAATACATCCAAGAAAGAAATGCGAGGGATGAGCTAGAACTGCTACTAGAAGAGGAGGATCTCCAAACTTTGAGAGATCAAATGAGGCCGACTTCACGTGATCAGGAGACACCGCCGCCATCTCCAAGGCCAGATACAAGTGAGAGGCAATCTAGCCCACCTGCTGAATCTACTTCGCATTCAGAAAGCTCACATCAAGATGACAGAGTTCACACACCGCCCAGTGAATAGGAAGAAGAAGAAGGAACAGATAGACGCCAAAACACTGGAACCATATCACAAAGTGACAAAGGAAAGAAAAAGGTGGTGGATCAGTCTAAAGATAAAGCTTCCTCCTCTCAAGAAATTGAGCTCGAAGCTACTATAGATGAAGATTTGCAGTCAATGGCAACAATACTAAACCGAACAAGACTGCACAGTCAATGGTTAGCTTATCAGAACCGGTCCAACAAAATGAAGCTACAAAAAACTGATGAGGAAGTTCAGAGACTGCAAGAGCAAAGGGAAGACACTCTAAAGCTGATCAGCATCAGAGATACTGAAATATTGGGGCTCAAAGGCACAGTAAATCTTCTCAAGGACAATTTACAGGAATCGGAAGACTTCAATGCCATATGTGAAGATACAATAAACGTGTTCCTTGAAGATGTCAGTGAAAGAGACGAACACATCCAACAGTTGGAAAAGGAAAAGCAAGATTCCCTAGAGGCTATCACAAGTTTTCAAGTCATCATCGATGACTTACAAATTGAAGTCAAAGATTTAAGAGCAGTAACAGATATCCAAGCAAGAGAAATCGAACGCGCTAAAAAGAAAAAAACGTCGCTACCAACAACACCAGTAGTCCATCCAGAAGAAGAACTGGCTGCACTAAAGAGGGAGCTGGAGTTAGAAAGAAAACAACGTTTAATGATTGCTGAAAGTGCGCTTAGAGCAGAAGGTGAACTACAAAGACAAATTTCAGATTTGCAAAGTGAACAACAACAAGGACCAGCTCCTGACAGTGAAATGGAAAGCATTGTTTCCAAATCACTCAGGGAAGAAAATAAAAACCTGCACATCAGGATAAAACAGTTAGAGGAGTCGGCCGCTAAAAAAGACATGGAATTTCAAGCTCTACAAATCAATAGTAGAACAATGACCGCACAAATTGAAGGTCTGCAAAATGCACGGCAGCACCAAGGATAGGGACGAGTGCACATGGAGCCAGTAACAACGAATTTGGTTGGACTCGCCGAAGTTTATGGGGGTCAAGATGAGTACGACGAAGATTCAGATGAACAGGAGGCACATACGCAGACTGATCAAACCGGCTCCAAAGACCAAGAGACAGAAGAAGATTCAGTCATGAAGATGGAAGAGCAGAGGCTAGCCAGAGCAGATGGAAAAGCAAACAGAAATGATATGGTACAAGGCTATGCAACTCGAAAAGGAGTTGCTACAAGGGCTTTCCAAATCGGGCAGAACAGCAGCAGAGCTACGGCAAGAATGGAATGCGCCTATGTTACCTTATGCTCTGCTGAAGTATGAGACTCTAACACATCAACGGCAACTCGGAAAAGAAGAACAAGTGCCATTATTTGAAGGAGAAGTACAAGATAGGGAACGGCAAAACAGAATAGTGGACAGCCAGCCAAAGTGGAGGCGTCAATGGCTATTGGACCATCCTCATAACTTGATCCACTTAGTCAACGCACCGCCTGAGCTGAGGAATGACAGAACGTTTTGCCCAACTCCCCGAACATACACCTACAGCCAACATAAAGCACTACAGAGCAGAAATCCGACATGGCTGAATTATCCAGTAATGCCAGGGACAGCAGAGGGAGAGAGAATATCCGGTTCTTACATGGTGAAAACCCTGCAGGGCGCCATAAGAGAATTCGGAGACTCTCCTAACCTATCCTGCAAGATTCTATGTAAAATAGCTCACACATTTTTGGCTTGTCTCACAACCTTGTCAGAAAGCTGGACATTAGAGTATATGAATATTGAAAGAAGCATCTCAGAATTGTCATACGATCTAAGTGGGCCACCGACAGAGCCAGTATTGTATGCTTATTTCAAACGGCTGATGTTTCTGCCAAGCTACCATCTCTAGACATTTGAAGAAGCATTTTACACGGGCTTCTTCATGTATAAGTCAAATTTTTTTGGCCCATTAATGGCAAGTGACTCTATGCACTATGATGCATTTCTACAGCAAATCACTCAAGAAAGGCGACAACGACAATAAAGACAAAGACGATCATGTCGTGGTAGACATGAACTAGAAGGGGGGGAGTGTTGGAGCCCCATTGGTCCAACTGTTGTAATGAGCCCATTTGTAAAGCATATCAAATTCCATTTTTTTATGTCAAAGACGTCTTATCAGTTTGATCCATTCGTCTGGATTATGTAAATATTAGTGAGTTAGTTAGGACTCATAATTATTCCCACTTTTGTAATCATGAGCAAGAGAACCCCATGTACATTTTTTGACCTAAGGTGACTAAAGTATAAAAGTCACCTTAGAACCATTTTTTGAATAACATTTGAATTAATCCTGTGTCGTACGAGTCTGAGCGAGAGAGAGAGAGAGAGAGAGAGAGAGAGAGAGAGAGAGAGAGAGTGTCTTATCCTCTTTGCTACGCGCTCCTCCCTCACCGGATTCACGATGCGATGACACCACCGCGATAGTCTCTCCGAGAGCTACGCGTCCACGCCACGCATTCGCCGTTTCGAGTTGATCGCGATCGATTCTTCCTCGAGCTTGTTTTGCTTGTAAGTAGCACAAACGGTGTCTGTTTTCAATAATCAAGTGCTTCATGGAATGAGAAAGAGATTAGCTACACATAGATACTCATAAACTTAAGTTTCGCCCACTTTTGGATTATGACCTAT
>NW_028221420.1:25316-56329 GCF_014529385.1 Adiantum capillus-veneris | reverse complement strand
GTACCAAGCACTTAATGAAACAAACGAAAAACATAGGAACCCTAACCTAATTATTTGCCACTCCCCATAGAGAGTCAAGGGAATAGGATATTGTAGTGGTTGGGGGGAAACCCTAAGGCTAACCCCTATCCTCGTCGTCGAGATAAACAAAGTCATCATCCATGAGACCATATGTGCCATCCGTGTAGTCGTGTAAATTTTCTTCTTCATCATAGGTGCCCATGTTTACTAAGAAGGTCACTAGACGCCTATAGTCATCTTGGTCAAAAGGGTAGGCTTGTGCAATGGGAGAAACGCTCTCTACTAAGTATGGATCAGACGTGGTCAAGAGACGTATCAGCCATTCTATCTCTCAAAATTCCTCTCACATGCTAGCGTACCTATCAAATCCCATTCACATGCAAGCACTGGAAAGACCATGTGAAATATTTGTGAAAAGTAACGAGGGTACCTCTCACCCAAGGCAGGAGTGGATGACTCTAGCGTACTAGCCATATCTGTACACGCAAATAGATGATGGTTAGAGTGCAAATATTACAAGGGTCGTGTTCTTGTGCATAATTTGTTTTTATGATTTGTGTTATGGCTCTTGCTCTTTTACTTTTTTATCTTGTTTTTGTGAGTATAAGCTTTATATATACATTCCCTAAGATGGAGATTAAGAGGTCAGGGAGAAAGGTTGAGAGGGAAGCAAGTGAATGATGGATGTCCACAAACACTCCCCCCTTCCTTGGGTAGATCATACCGTTTGAAATGATGTCGTCACCCTTTGAAACCAATTGTTCCAGTTGGTAATAGGTGAGGATTTTTGCCAGTAGTTTTCTATTACCTAGGTGCCTCGTCAAGTTGCAAGGGTGGTAAGGTACTCTCCCAGGATCGAACTTGAAGTGGTTCATCAGGTGATTCTTGAACACTGGGAGGTGTGGATTCTTTTGTAGCTTCATGGAGGTCCACTACTATAGATGGAGGCTGTGTAGAAGCTTTTACCTCTATGGATGTATTACATGAGGAGCTAGAAGCTTCATGGAACTCCCCCCTTCCTGAGCTAGGTGGAATAAATTGGTTTTGCCTTGGAGCCCAAACTAGCTCTGGACTAGGTGTGTAGCATTCTGTGATCTTTCCCTTCCCACGGTCTGCCATTGGCTTTAGCGTTACACTGTTTGACTCATATGGGTTTGTTGTCGATAGGGAAGGACACATTTTACGTTTAGGTACCCAAATTTGCTCATTTCCATCATAGTAGCCTTGGGCTTCTAATAGTTGTTTTGGAATCCATCGTGATTTGGTCTTGACTCTCCTAGGGCGCGCTCTTGGTTTTCCAGGAAATTTTTTCTTGGAATGGATGGGAGGGTTGAGGTAGTTGGAAGTAAGGCCTTGGGGACCCATTGATATGTACTCTTAGGTCGTGCAGGTTGAGTACTTGCAATATTACTGCTTGCTGCAACTACAAGTGTTGAAGTGCTAGGTTCATGGGTAGCTAAGACGAGTTAACCACCTTGGCTTGTGAATGTTGGCTATCCTTCAACTTTGCTAGAGTTTGCAACGTAGGTGACTTTGCTTGAATGATAGGGGTAAGAGTCGGTGGTCGCGTCGTGACACTACCAGTATCCCAATCAATAGTGCATTTGGTTGCCAACATCCACGTGCGTCCCAGGTTTACGTTGCCTTCCATAGCTCCCGCGGGCATGACTAGAAACCTCTGCACTATGCTTCCATTGTCATAGACAACAGGGGTCTGAAGGACTCCAAGAATAGCAGTTTTCTTTTTATTAATGCCCTTGACTTGCATCGTACTCGGGGATAGGGTCGGTTTCCCTAATTGACACCAAACTCCATAGGATAACAAATTGTGTTTAGCTCCCGTATCTAATAAGGCATTGTATGTACTTTCCCATAGGGGCTATTTAGCTCAATTGGGTATCGTAGGGGTGGCTCAGATTCTAATGAGTCGTCATCTGTGTCCTCGAAAAATGCTTGCGTGATTCCCAGATTAGCCTCTCGTTGGCGTCTAAGACGTTGTTGTCGTTCTCGAGCCTCAACTCTTCTTGGATTTTTTAAAGCTCTGCTTGTTCCTTGGCAGCCTTCTTTTGATGGATGGCTTGCAACTCTTCCTGGCTTAGAGGATCATAATATCTTTTGAATTTACTCCCATTAAGGAATCCAATGGTTTCAACTCCATCTAGAGTCTCCACACGAATGGTACCTTGCGGGGTAATTTCACACACTCGATATGGTCCCTTACCAGCGTATTTCAATTTCTTCTTTTCATTACGTACCCCGTACATAAGAACTTTATCACCAACCTTGATGTCTTTATCCTTTAAATGGCTATCAAACCACTTCTTTCTCCTATCCTTCTCCACTAGAGCATTTCGCACAGCTAATTGCTTCTCTTCATCTAGCCTTTCCAGGATATATAATCGCTCCACTAAGGGGTTACCATCCCAACCTTCTTGAGAAGCTACTCGAAGACTAGGAATGACAAACTCCCATGGCATAACTGCTTCTTGGCCATACACCATCTTAAACGGTGTGCAATTAATAACAACTTTATACGCAGTACGATAAGCCCATAAAGTGATGTAAGCTTTAGGTCCCAATCAGTGCGATGAGCCTCGACTGTCTTTGTCAAAATGGAGATGAGAGTTTTGTTGGTACTCTCAGCTTGGCCATTTGCTTGGGGATAATAGGGTGTAGACTTGTGGTGAGATATCATGAAGTTTGATGTGAGTTCTTTTATTACTTCATTTATAAAATGAGATTGTCACTCACAAGTTCAAAGGGGCATCCAAACGTGTGATAATGTTCTCAAAGAGGAACTTAGCTGTTGTTTTTGCATCCGCCTTTCGTGTTGCTTTTGCTTCAGCCCATTTGGTTACATAGTCGGTAGCGACAATGATATATCGTGATTGCGTGTTACGTGCAGCCGGACTAATCGGTCCTACAAAGTCTAAGCCCCACTTTTCAAATGGTTGGGTTACCTTGATGGGATGTAGAGGCATCCTATCACTTCTTTGTGGCTTCTTGAAGCGTTGGCATTCATCACATCCCTTTGCAAAAAGTGATGCATCCTTAAACAGAGTGGGCCACCAATAGCCTGACTGTAAGATCTTTCGGGCAGTCAAGTTTCCTGAAAAGTGACCACCAGCTACGCCCATGTGTGCCTCTTGTAGAATATATAAATACTCATCCTCGTGGGCACAGCGTCTAAGAACATCATCTTTTCCTCTCTTATAGAGAGTTCCAGCCAGTAAGCAATAGGGTTCGCATTCCTTGATTAATTTTCGAGCTATATCTTTTCGCAGTTCTTTGGGTGGAAAACCATTAACTAAGAAGTTAACAATCTTTTCACTCCATTCAGGCATTGTCTCAACAATGAACAAAGGAGTATCAGGCAATTCATCATCAACCCCGTAGGAGCTTCGCCATTAGGGATACGAGATAAATGATCCGCCATGACATGTTTCCTCCCAGGCCTCACAACAACGGTGAAGTCAAACTCAAGAAGAATTAACAACCATCGTGTAATTCGACCTGTGGAACACGGCTTGTTTACCAAATATAGCAATGCTTGATGATCAACATAAAACACAAACTTGGTAGCAAGAAGGTAATAGCGAAATTTCTTTACTGCGTAAATCATAGCTAGACCTTCGCGCTCTGTAGTAGTGTAGTTCATCTCGGCATCATTTAATGGCGACTTGCAAAGCTAATAGGGTAGTCCAATTTATGTTCTCCTGGTTGAGTTAGAACACACCCAATAGCAAAATTTGATGCATCAATATGCACATGAAAAGGTACATTCCAATCAGGTGTTCGCAGGATTGGAGCACTTGTTAGGGCCTTCTTTAATAACTCATAAGATTGATGACATTCTTCCGTCCAGTGAAACTCGATAAGAAGCTTGTACAATGGACGCGCTATCTCGGCAAAGTTTAAAATAAATCTTCGATAATAACCAACATGGCCCATAAATCTTTGAACTCCTTTATAGTTAGTAGGTGGTGGCAAATCGGCAATGGCTTTAATCTTACTCTCATCTGTGGATATCCCGTTCTTGGACACTATATGCCCTAGAATGACTCCATGCTTAACCCAAAATTGGCATTTGAAAGGGTTCAATGAGATGCGATAAAATCTGCACCTTTCAAATATTTTTCGTAGATATAACAAATGCTTCTCCCAAGAAGAATAAAACACAAAGGTCGTCTAGGAAAGCTTCACAAAACTCCCTTAGAAATTCTTTAAACGCGTGTTTATTAATCGTTGGAATGTAGCAGGGGCATTCGTTAAGCCAAAAGCCATAACACGAAATGCAAACACTCCAAACTCTGTGATAAAAGCAATTTTAGCTTGGTCCTCTAATGCAATTGTGATTTGATTGTAACCAGAGTACCCATCTAAAAAGCTATAAGCTTCCTTGCCCGCAACTCTTTCAAGCACATGTTCTGAATATGGCAAGGGATAATGATCTCTCCTAGTAGCTGCATTAACTTTCTTGAGGTCCACGCACACTCTTAGTTTCCCATTCTTTTTTGGCACAATGACTATTGGAGAAACCCATTCTGAGTGCTCAATAGGGTATATGAATCCACATTGGATAAGTTTTTCAATCTCCTCTTGTACAATTTTGGCGTACTTAGGATTCATTGGATAGGGTCGTTGCTGGACGGGTTTAGCAGTGTTGATCATGGGAATTGTATGTTGCACCACAGAAGGTGGAACGCCCTTCATGTCATGATATGTCCTAGCAAAGATATCCTTGTATTCCTTGAGGAGCTCCTTAAGTACAGCCTCTTCAGTTTCGGTAAGGTCTTGAGCAATAAAGACTGGTTTAGACTCCTCACCTGGTTCTGCTAATTCTATCTCTTTAACTACCACTGGACCATCATAGACTCCACTGCTTCCATTGGTAGGTATTCATTGGGCTTTGGCATACACAACCTTTCGCTCCCCCGTGGTATAAGATTTAAAATGTTCAGGAGCCGTATGTAAGTCAGCAGGCTCTTGTCCTGACGGAGACCTTTCTTTTAGTTCTGCCTCCTTTTGTTGTTGTGCTAACTCTCGGTTTTGACGTCTTCTTATAGTTCGACTCAATTTCGGCTCTGTAACCTCCAATTGAGCGAGGTCAATGGGTCGCGGGCTGCACCACATGACACTCTGGAGATGTTCACCCCAATTGTCTACTAGCTTTCATGAGCATCACATGCCCCTAGATAGCTAAGCCATTCTGCAGTAGATCTTTCCTTGTTTATCCTAGCTCTCACATTTGCTCGATATCGTCGTCTCTTATATGACCTTTGTTTCTTGTTAAGGTTTTGATTTTGGTAAATGTTTGAACTCGACTCGCTTGATAGGTCTTTGCTTGTATCTTCTTCACTCTCATATAAATTACCATAGATGGTCGTACTAGACCTTGAGTGTTCAGTTTTATACTTGGCTCACTCGATGTTTCCTCAGGTTCTGAATCCATTTCTCCCTGAGATTCCGTTTCTGATGTGTATTGGCTGAAGCCTTTGAGGAATCATCGGTTTCTCTCAGGTAGGTGTGCCTCTTTCTTATCATCGGATGTTACATGCGCTACACCTAACATGCTTACTGGTGCAATGTGTGGTATCTCTTCCCCATCTGGTGTTACCCAAGTTGTTCCTCTAGCTCCCCATGTATCTATATTTGCCACTAGGTGTACCCAATTGACATTGTCTGACTCAGCCATTCCGGGTAGGATATCCATATAAGGAGAGTTCTCCCCAATATCCGTGTCTTCGTTACACGTGTAACAATACTGTAATGGAGCTTAGTGAATTGTTGTGTCTGATCGATTATCAATGATGAATTTATTTCCTAGAGGATGCGTTCGACCACTTAAAAGATCAACTCGAATGACAGAGTCTTGGAACTGTAAGTAGACGTGGTTTTTGGACCAATCATGCACCATTTTTGCTTCCCTCATGAATGGACGCCCTAAGATCATCTCAAATGACATAGGATGCTTGGAAAAACCATAATATGAAAGTTTGCCTTACCTTGTGTCCCTCTCGTGATCCTCCTCATTGGCTTTTTCCTTTGTAGTAATATTTTTGGTCTCCGTGGTCTCTATCGAATCTGAGTCATCCTCAGGGTCATTCATATACACGGGATCCTCTCCTGTCCCTATGTTAGTCTTTGAACTAGGTTTTGAGCTAGAAGCATTAAGGGATTTCTTTCTTCGTGTTTTCTTCTTTCTTGCTCGGCAATGGATGCAGCATCTCTCTCTTCGAGGATGTAATTTTGCTTTTGGAGCATTGACCGTGTGAGTGCATTCACTGGTGCTATGTTTATAGTTGGTGGTGTCCCATCAACGATCTCTATTATGTTCAATGGTGTGATTTTCGGTGCGTTTCGATTGTTAGGACACTGTGCGATCAAATGATCTATGCCACAACGATTACAAGTGAGTATTGGCATTGCCAATGCACTCCCTTGACTTGTTTGCATTAGTGCAGCATTCTTTTGCATTCTAATGGGGCACTCAGCTACTCGATGTGGTCCACCACATTCGTAGCACTGAAGAGGTGGTCTCCTGGCAAAACTATTAATGTTTTGGCCTCTTGCTGCTAGCACAGTAGCTTGATATACCGGTTTGATTTGTCCCCAATGGTCTTCCATATAGTACATGGGACACTCCTCAAGCATGTCGATTCCATAGGTGATACTAGAGTCTATGTCTTCTTCACAATCTACATAAGTACTAGATGACTCACAACCTATTTGGTTCATAGGTGTAACTCTTGGATGAGGGGGTTGCGGTCCTAGCACTGGAGGTGGCAATGGTGTGGTTTGGACCACATTTTGGGTTCTAGGGACCATGTGCTGTAATGGCAACTGTTGCTCCATGGGTGGGATAGGCATCAATGCAGGAACTCGAGGTGAGTCTGCCCAAGCTATAGGCGGTCTATTTTCCATGATGCGTTTAAGCATTAGGCAATCCTTTGCTTGATGGCCATACCTACCACACGCGTTACAAGTCCCGTTAAACTTTACTCTAAAAGTAGGGCATTCACTCGTAGTATGTGGGCCCAAGAAAATTGAGCACCATTGTTGCTCCCTTCTTGGATACATGTGAGTGTTTTGTGGAGCACGATTACCCCTTAGGCTTTCTTGGATGGCCTTGGTGAGATCTGCCAAAGTCATCTCAGATATCGTTTGCTCTTTCACGATTGGCTTTATCTTCATTCGCTCATGCCCTGATGCTTGCGAGCTACTAGACTTCGGCTCGGCAGACACTCTTTCTCCTGCAATCATTAAATATCCTCCAATTGGATTGCATTCATGGTGACTGCTTCCCAAGTAGTGATACCTCTAATGACTAGGCCATTATAATACTTTCATGTCGTAGTCCCCTAATGAATCTATCGAGCAATTGGTTGTTGTTGAATCGCATCGTTTGGATTGCATCGAGAATTCAAATTCTTTAGGCGACTAATGAAGTCTCTCACGGATTCACCTTCTTCTTGTTGGGCTTTCTGGAGCTGAGAGGCTACACCCCAAAGTACTCCCTCTCGTATGTATTCTTTTAAGAACAGTCTCCTAAGAGTAGAGTAGATCGTTTTCTCTTCTACTCTTAAGGTTCTATACCAATCTCCAGCCTTTCCGCTTAGGGTCAAACTCAAAGCCTTACACTTATGTAGCTCATTGTGCTCTTCCAAGGAATCGCACACATGTTCAAAGACTTCCATATGCTTTCTAGCATCTCCGTCTCCACTGAATTTCTGTGTGAGCTTAGCTACTTGAACTGCCTTGCTCCTAGGCTCTCTATCAGGTGCACTACGCATGTTTTCCGCAATAGAGCGACCGATAGTTTGAGCAAATGCTGCCAAATCTCCTATTTGAGCAGGTATAATGGGTGTATGTGCTCCTGGAACCACATGTGAGATGGGAGTTGGCCTTGGCATACGCGCGGATCTTGGGTCCCATATTTCGTATGGTGGTGTACCAGATGGTGGTCCAAAGTTTACAAGCGTGGCCCTAGGCATAGGGGGTGCCTGATATGGCATGTTATTATTAAATGGCATGGCTCCACTTGTATAAGAGCTTGGATAATGCCATTGTGGATTGTAAGCTCTTGGAATAATCGGAGGTGTAGGAGCTACATGAGGCTGAGGTACGACAGGTGCACATGATTGATACATACATGTAGCTATAGTTGGGGGCATTGTGCTACTAGGCATCGGCGCCGTGTTAACAAATGAACTCCATGGTGTACTTCTTGTCATGCTCACCATTGGGATATGCATGGTAGCCGTAGTGTCATTAAGAGAAAGATGAGCTAGATCTGGAAGGTAAAGCTGCCACTTGTGGGCTCAGATTGTACTGAGGCTCCTGGCGAAACAACATATGGAAGATCAATGGGGCTCACTGAGGGAGTCTCCATTTGTGACAGGGTTGGTTGGTTGGCCTTTCCCGTATCCAAGAATCTCATTAGGCATGTTGAAGGCATGTGATCCCTGTGTTTTGTCTTTCTACCTCGACAATCCTATGGAGGACATCACAGACTTTCTATTGTTGCTCATCTATGCTAGTAGCACCCAATGTGGATTGTAGAACATCTAACCAACCCACATGATAGGTGTGTCCTGTGTACCGATCAGTTAAAGCTTCTGCTTGTAGGTCATACTCCCAATTTTCGTTTAGGAATATCCCATCTACGCTTGGTGTGCTGGAGGTTTCCCTTGAAGTGGAAGCATTATTGCTCCCCATAGCTTGCCCCTCCGTGACTGCTACCTTGGGAGCACTCGGTTGCTCAACTGGCATGATTGTTGTCATAGGAGCCTTTGCTTTCAGGGCTCGACTTTGTTCTAGCCCTCGTAGGTTCTCAATTTCCCTCTCCCTTGTTGCTTGCATATAGCGTTCGATCTCTTGCACTTCGGCAAGACTCCTACCATCGGGTAGTAAAACCTCAGAGGGAGATAGTCCTAAAGGATCAGGAGGTGCAGTGGATGGAACATTCACATGCACACTCTCAAGAAGCATAGGGTCCATTTTAGGCATGAATGACGAATTTACTTCCCCACTCCCTTCATTTATTTCATTAACCGCATGTTCGGAGCGAGTAGCTCTACTAAGGGTCTCTTTTAAGCGGCTAAACACGCTGGACCCGGGCCGTGGGACCATGGCATGCATGTCTTGACTTGAACTATCAGGGTTTGGTGTAGGATATCCCTCCATGACTTTGTAGTCAGAGGAAGAATCACTAGACGCGATATGAGGATCTTGAGTCGCGCTACCTTGAGTCCCGGCCGAAGGTCTAGAACCTAGGGTGGAGGAATAATGGGTGCCCGCGTAAATGGAGGCACTACCAATATGCTCGTGCTCTAACACTCGTCCAGAGCGTAGGTTCATATGACTTGGGTCCCCTAGAAGTGTCAGTGAGGGCCCGTGAAGGCTGCTCACCTAGTAATTTTGGGTGTTTTGCAACCCAAGTCTTTTCTTATTTATTTATTTTTTGATTTTTTGGTCCTTTTTTTTTCTGACCCAGCTATAGAATAGAACGTATGATAGCTCAAAATGAGCGTCTCGATCAGAGGGACATGCCGTGCTTTACAGCCCTCCGTTTGGTCACTTTATGCCCTCGGAATCCCTAAAACCGTCAATTTCTAGCAGGAAACTAGGCCCAAATTAGAAAGTCTAAGGGTGCAAGTGGGAAGAGAAGGG
The DNA here is from genome assembly GCF_014529385.1 of Adiantum capillus-veneris. Classification (NCBI taxonomy): domain Eukaryota; kingdom Viridiplantae; phylum Streptophyta; class Polypodiopsida; order Polypodiales; family Pteridaceae; genus Adiantum; species Adiantum capillus-veneris. The sequence continues at coordinate 46,636 of NW_028221420.1, read as the reverse complement.
AGGAGAGTGGAGGACTTGCCCCACATGCTCTCATTCCCACTTGAGGGGGTAGGGTATATATATAAGAGTGAGTCTAATATATATCATAAGACTGAGGATTGAGGCCTGGGCAGCTTGGGCTTGGGCTTGGGCTTTTAGTGTAGCCCCCCAGTCACTCACGCTTAAATATTTTCGGTTTTTTTTTAATTTTTATTTTATTTTTTTTTTGGGCGACGACCGCGCGCGGTTTTGGTGACCCTTTCTTGGCCACGCACACTGTCACCTACCTAACCTCCCAGTCAACAGCTCACAGCTCACAGACAGCTCACTACCTTATCTACTTACTAACAGTTCTGCTAACCACTAATTAATCTACTAACTAATCTGTTAACTGCTTACTGACAGTGAGCTAACTGTCCACCTACTTCCTCTCTCACTACCTTACTGTGCAAAGACTGTGTGCAGGCAAACCTTGACAGAAAACTGTGTACAGACTGTGTGCAAGCAGAAATTGCTAACTGCCTTCCTACTTATTCATTCACTGCGAACAAGCTAACGACTACTAATTGTGCAAAGACTGTGTGCAAACAGAAAACACAACAATATGCAGAAATCACAGAACTTGCAGAAAAACAACTCATTTCTCTTCCTCTTCCTCTTCTTTCCTACTACAAACAACTCATAGGAGAAGCACAAAGTGCCTCTTGGGCTTAGTGCAGGGCGATTCCCCCGCAGCGGCGCCAAAAATGTGCGCTCCTTGCCGCACTGTCGAAGCAAGGGACTTGCCGTTACACCGTGTGCGAGCCATAGACGGCTCCAAGCACACAACTAGCTTAACTAGTAAGCTCAAAAGAGGGCAATGGTGTTTCACTCACTGCTCTATGCTCCTGCCGTGGAGGATTCCTCGCCGCAAAGAAGAAGGAGACACCGCTACGTCGGGCTCAACCGCTTCACCGCCGTCGTGCCGCCGCAATGCTCGATCGCACTCTCTCTCTCACACACACACACACACACACACACACACACACACACACACACACACACCACACACACACACACACACACACAGGAGGTGAAGAAGAAGAAGATCGAGATGGATGGAGCAAGAGCACTCTTCTATTGCACAAATGAGAGAATAAGTGAATTTTAGGTTTAGTTGGCTTTTATATGAGCTCACCCATTCACACTTGGGGCGCCCATGCTTAGCCAACTAATCCCTTGAATGTCCCAGTTAGAGTGCGCCTCTCATCGGCGATCACTCTTACCCTTTTCCTATTGGTCTGACAAGCCCGGTACCTGACTCTACCAAATACATAATACACGTCCGTCATAGGTGATGGGGTGTCCATGAGCCGTGAGGGTCAACAAAAACATTCCTAGTAATTCCTCTTTCCCTTAAAGGATCCTTAAGAAGACCATAAATGGCAATGTATCCGTTAGTACTAATTCTAACTTCATCACAAGCCTTCTGTACACCAACATCGCTGACAAGATTTGAAAACTTCTACATCAACTCCTTTGTGACAACATTGTTTAAATGTTATGCATTTGGTGCTCGTAAAAGGGCTACGACATCCGATTTCTTGAGGCACAAACTTAACAAATGCATGTGATCCTCCTGGCCATGGCCACCACACAGCTCTTGGATAAATTCCTACAAGAATGAGCAAAAATATTACCACAAAACTCCTACAAGAATGGACAAAAACACAATCACAGAAGCACATATTGGAGCATAGCAAAATGTACCTTGTAGTTGTAACCCTTCTTTTTTTAGCACCACCTTCGGGGGCTAAAGTCTCTATGGAATTGAAGCTCCTCTTAGGTTGCCTTGCACCTAAGGGCATCTTTTTAAGATGCGGGATCTTATCTTCAAGCTTCACAATCTTAGCATCCTTCTCTTCCACCTGTAGCTTAAGAGTTTGCGCTTCCTCCTCTGCATGAACAATCCTTTCATGCAATCTGCTAGTGGTATGGGAAAGAAGTTGACACTGATGCAAATACCATTGTGCGTTATCCGCTCCAATGGTCAACAATTTCTTGCAGTATCCAAGAAGACATTTCTCCTCTCTACCTACATATTGTAAGAATGAAGCAAGGCTATTGAATGTTGGATACACATTGATGGTTGGATCATTAGGGTAGACGCAACCATGCACCCAAAGGTCCACATTGGTGTGACCTGCCCCACGGCATTGTTGTGGAGTTTGCAAGTAATGATGCTTTGAGGGTGCAAAGTCCTTTGGCAACCGAACATGTAGAGAAATCGTTTCCAAACTTGATGATCTTGTTGTGGATGGGAGGTTTGTAATGTCACCTAGCTCCATGGCAAGGAGAATAAAGTTGGCCTCAAGCTTTAGCAGAGCCATGGAGTGGAGAGGTGAACTATGGATTGAAGAGCTATGGGATGGAGAGCTTCAGGAGAGTTATGGAGTGGAGAGGAGAGCTATTGAGTGGAAAGCTGCAGGAGACATACGGAGTGGAGAGGAGGGCTATGGAGTGGAGAGCTATGATAGGGAGAGTTGTAGCAAAGGTATGGAGTGGACCTGCAAACAAGGAGAGGGAAGGAGGAAGAGCGTGTGCTGAAAAGTAGGAGAGAGAAGAGAGAGGGAGAGGAGTGAGAGAGGGAAGGAGGAAGAGTGTGTGCTAAAAAGTAGAAGAGAGAAGAGAGACAGAAGAGTGAGAGAGAGGGGAGTGATTTTGAAGGGAAATAAAAAAAGGTGGAAAGTTTGATAGTTTGCAAGTCTAGCAGTGAGATTTTGAGAGAGAAATTTGATTTTTGGGTATACATATAGGTTGGGGAGAAGTTTTGAGTAAAAGTGCGGTCTTTTTTATTTTTTTTGAAAAAAGTGCTTTTTTGGGATGATGCTATGGACGCCCTTGATGATGTGGAAAAAGAAAGGGAGGGAGGGTAGTTATTTTCATAAGGACCACCACTCTTTTGGGTAGAGAGAGAATGTACCTATCCTCCCTCACTAGTCTCTATTCTAACCTACAAAAAGCCTATGACAACCTTAAAAAAAGCCTATGAGAATACCCTCATTCAATGGCCTTGTCTCCTAAATCGCACACATTTTCAGTCTTAATTTCTTAAAATTAGGGATCCTTACAAGGCCCTTTTGGGGTTCATATTTTTCCTAATGTAAAACAATAATTAAGAAGTGTAATACGTGGAGGATTGTTGGTATCTGAGCAGCAACGGACTTTGATCCACCATTAAAAATGTATTTTTGAACCCTTACACAAGTACTGATCATGTATAAATACGGCATGACGAGATAGAAGACACTTAGTTTTCCATCCCAACGCCACAATACTTGCCACATAATCCACCCCCTGTCACGCTGACACACCTATCTCCAACTCACTGTGGCATCACTTCTGCCATACATGTGCTAACATGGCCTTTATTGTCTGATGATGTGGCACACCTTTGCCATACATGTGCTAACATGGCCTTTCTTGTCTGCGTCAACCTAGAGCAAACATGAACCCTATTTCACGTCTTTGATTTGTTGCTCTCTCTCTCTCTCTCTCTCTCTCTCTCTCTCTCTCTCTCTCTTCAATATCGATATACACACCACCATGATGACATACATGCACCATCATGATAAATCCATCTACAATAAACCAGCAAGCATCAGCTAGGTGACACACAAACACACACCTCTATATATATATATAGGCACGTAACTACGTACACACATACTCACATGAGTGAGTTTGAGGAATTGTATAGGATTGGCTTGTTGGTAAGAGAGAACAAGACCCGCCAGAGATGGGTCGTGTGAGCTTGTGTCTCTATACAAAAGTACTTGATTTTTTCTTACTTATCAAGCTACTATTCAAGACAATAAGGGCGTTGTTACAATATTTTGAGAGATTTCCTTTTGTAGTTTTTACACAATCTTTTTGGTTGTCAGAACTAAGTAGCTCTACTACTCGGTCACTTTCTAATACATGGAATCTGTGAAGATGTTGTTTCAAATTGGACTCCTTCTGACCTCAAATGCAATACTCGATCAACACCTTGCCTTGCTCTACTGACCTCCACCCTACTATATTTGCCCTACCCTTGCATCATCCACCTCGCTCCTGCCTTGCAACACACTAACGAACGGCCCTCATTAGGATGTTCTACCCTCAAAAGAGAGAGAGAGAGAGAGAGAGAGAGAGAGAGAGAGAGAGAGAGAGAGAGAGAGAGAGAGAGAGAGAGAGAGAGAGAGAGAGAGAGAGAGAGAGAGCGAGAGTCTGCAACTACGTCATCGCTTGTAGGAAAACCAAATAAAGAGAGAGACTTCTGGCCTCGAGCAGAGAGAGAGAGAGAGAGAGAGAGAGAGAGAGAGAGAGAGAGAGAGAGAGAGAGAGAGAGAGAGAGAGAGAGAGAGAGAGAGAGAGAGAGAGAGAGAGAGAGAGACTCTGGGTCTGCAGGTCTTCGCCGTCGCTTGCAGACAAACCAAAGGAAGAGAGAGACTCCGGGCTTGGAGCATACACACACACACACACACACACACACAGAATGCCTCACTGACGTATTCATTCAGCACTCCTTTCTCCCTCTGCTGGGGCTTAATCCTCTTTAGTCAACTGCAAGACTGTCTTAGCAGCTGTGCTACTGATCCCATGCCCTAGATCACCAACCGCCTTCCTATTGTAACATACGGCACTCTCTCTCTCTCTCTCTCTCTCTCTCTCTCTCTCTCTCTCTCTCTCTCTCTCCGTATACGTTTCTCTGCAACATGTGTGACGTGTCTTGAGGCACAGATTTTGTTGTGCCACCTCTCAAAGATGCACCCCATTCAACTACCCCTAATATTTCATCATAAATTCCCAAAATGCCCTTCAAAATTGTCCAAATTCTAGGAATACCCCTGGTTGCGAGATTAAATATCTCCGAAGATAAAAAAAATTATAGCTTTCCATAAGAAGATTGATTGTCTATCAATACAAGATGCTAAAACTAGAATTTGAGTGTAGGCTTTGAAAATGAATTGATTCATGATTTTTAGACATAAGGTAATTTGTCATAAATCACCTTAAATATCCCTGGTGTGTAGTTTTTCACAAGAAGACTGATTGTCTATCAATACAACAAGATGATAAAACTAGAATTTGAGTTGGTTATGTAGGCTTTGGAGATGAATTGCTTCATTAATTTTAGACATAATTGCCTTTTTTTTTGCAAGGTAATTTGTGACAAATTACATGCTAGGCACTCAAAAACAGACCTCAATTGTCAAAAAAGGAATAAAGATTAGAAAATCTTGAATAGATACAAGGTATTTTGGGCATTTTGACAAATTAAAGGGATATATCTTTCTCTCTCTCCTTCCCTCTCTCTCCTCAACGTGTTATCTCCACTCCTCAAAACACTCAAAGAAGCGACAACTTAAAACATTTGGCTTTTCTTTCCTTGTCTTAAAGTAAAAGTCTTTAGTCTTTCATGGTATCTTGTAAGATACTTCTTAATGAGACGTGTGTGCCAACCTACTAGAATTTACCCAGCTTTCTCTTTGCTCTATATAACGTTTTGGTGTTTTGTAAAACTCAAGACATTGCGGTTTGAATTGGAAAGCTATATGTTTGCTAAGATGAATATTTCATTGCCGCATGTAGCAAATAACTTTTCCACTCAAGTTTTTGTCAACATGTACACATGCATCCATCTCTACTGCACATTCCCCATAGGATCATACTCTATGAGAGATTTCCTTTTGTAGTTTTTAGACCATCTTTTTGGTAGTCACCTGTCACCGTCTGCTAAGGGTTGTTCCCACCTTCGACATTTCTCCTCCCCTTTAATTTTGATATAGATACCAAAACTTTCAGTAGCCCCTTTGGTTTTACCCAATATTTCTCCATTCGACTTTCTTCTTGTTAGGTGCCTTCTGTTTAGGTCTATGAAGCACTTTGAAGGGTTCAATAGCACTTGGAGCCACGTTGTCCTTCAGAACCAACCTGAACAGGGCCTCTTGCTCCATGTGCTCTTTTCGAGCTGTCTTCATTTCCACTTCATAGGGAGTCAGTGGATTCCATGTCTTGGTATCAGGGTTGTATAGGGTGTATTTTCCCCTCGTCAGCCTGCTGGCTCTGGCCCACTTATGGAAAAATAGTGTAGTATGTATCCAGACTTATGGAAATGGATGATTACACTTGATGTGGGCTTCAAACATGATTTCATCCATTTCTATGAATTGGGTTTAGAGCTTGCCTTATTAGCTAATTCTTTTCCTAGTATTTTGGAGGCTTTGACCGTTAGCTAAAGAAGTTGGTTCATGATCTTCATGAGCCTTCTGATTTGTACTTTCCATTGCCCCATTAGGAGTTGAAACGTTTGTAGGTCACAATGAGCTCATTGACCACCGTTGGAGAGGGGGAATGGGGGAACACACTTGGCACACAAACAAAGGCCTCTCTATAGCTCAGGGTATCTACAACACCCCTACCCTCTCAGAAACACCTTCAAAAAACACACTTTACACTAGCAGACCACCGCTTACTCACTTCCCAATGCTTACACACTCCACAAGACCACCACACAATGCACACCTATTGCCACAGTTCGTCTTCACCCTTGCACACACACACACAGCCTCTCAATCTCACTCTCTCACACAAAGCACCACCAATTTGAGGGGGCACACGCATCCACACTATTGGCACCACGGGGAAACACAAGAGCAGGAGAAAGAGAAGGGGGGAAAGGGAAACAACATCAAGATTGTACAATAGTGGCTTGATTATACTTGGAAATGCACATACAAAGCATGCACTCCATCAAAATGGCCATTTTTATGAAAAAGTACAAATGAGCTTGACAGGCACACTCCTTTGTAAAAAAACTCCACTTTGCATGCTCCAAACGCCCAAAACAAGCCCTTAACTTGATTTAAAAGATGGCATTTATAGTAGGGGACCTTCAACTTTGGAGATTGCATTTTAATTGGCCCATCGGGCATCTCAATTTTGCATCATTGGAAGGGGGGAGTTGTCTTGTTTGATTTGATCTCTCTTTGCTGTCTTGAAGGGGGTGTCGCTAGTGCCCCTTGGCATTATTTTTTAAAATACCCCTTTGTTTTTACCTCTTTCTCCCTACCTTTGGAAGGTTGAGGATCTCCTTGGTCGGATTTTCTTTTGACTGCTCCTTTAATCCTTAGAAGCCCCCTCTGATGGGCCCTTGACCTACTTTGACCGGCTCTGTGCACTGCCCTTTAACTCTCCCTTCTCCGTCCGACATCTATTTGACGGGCTCCTTGACCACTTTGTCCGGCCATTTTGGCCACCCCATTCTCTCTCTCTCTCTCTCTCTCTCTCTCTCTCTCTCTCTCTCTCTCTCTCTCTCTCTCTCTCTCTCTCTCTCATATGCCCCCTCCCCTTGTCTTCTCTCCTACATACCTATACCCTCTCTCATATGTACCCGGGGGCACTAGCGAGGTAGCTAGTGCTCCCCTCTCCTATGCCTTCAAAACGTTTGAGCCTCTCGGGCACCTAAGCTTGCCCATATTGGATGCCACGTCATCATCTCGGCGCGCGAGAAAAGTGCTGCCATCGGCCCAATGCTATGCTGCCCTGGCTAGCGAAAACCAACGACGTGCGTCTAGAGCAAAGCTCGCTCAACGCCTGTATGGCCACCCCTACAGATGACATAGCCATGAGATGGGGAGCTCCTTCTCCTTTGTACACGCTTCCAATGGGCCACTCCATAGCCTTTATAGGGCCGCTTGGCTATCTCTAGTCTTTGTATGTGGGGCGATGCAGCCGCCACATGGCAACCCTTCATGGCTAGCCCCTTATGGCGCTTAAAAAATTCTCCCAAAACCCCTTATGAACACCATTTTCCCCCCATCCATTCCCCCCTGCAGTTTGATGTTTACTGACCTGGTGACTATACTTTGGGGACCGGCTAAAAGTCCTCATTTCCTTCTCCAACCCGCCAATCCTTGCTGCATTTTGGCTTTGCCATGACCTCAAACCGAGGGTCCCAAATTTGGTAAAAAATTATATGCATTTGCTTTCTCGCACTTGCTTCCTGACTTCAAACTTTAATGTCTCACTGCTCCAAGCTCCAATTGAGGTGCTCTCAATCCTTATTGACTTCACTTGATTCATACCACCCCATGGATGTCAAAAGATGCCATATGGCACCTCTCCCAATGCACTCAGGTAGGCACAAACCTGACCCCTGGCAAATCTTCAATTGACCATATCTTTCTTTGTAGAGCTCTGATTTGTGATCCAAAAACATCGAAGTGGTCCATAATTTGAGCATTGTGTATCTATCACTCCAAACTTGCTCCAACAATTTGTCCCCAGCTGCCCTATTTGTCTCGGATCTGCTAGACCTTCTAACTTCAAACTTGAATTTCTTTCACATCAGGGCTCCATTTGACAAGTCATGTGGACCTGCTTCTAGAACACAACAAGAACTACATTCCAGGACACTGATAGAGCACTTTGGAAACTTGAACCTGACATCCCAACTAGATCATTTTGGGGCCTCCTTGGACTAAAAAACTGCATTAAGCATACATTTCTCCTACCTTTTGGTTTCCTAAAACCTTGATACATGCTTGAAACCTTTGCCCTGCACCTATGTACACCTCTAGCACTACTTAGCATCACTTCTAACCTCAACCAAATTTGTATGTACCATCATTGCCCAGCCCCCTCGTTGAACATTTATGTTCAACTAAAAGCATATTTACAGAACTCAAAATTGGCACACCAAACTGACAACCCAAAGCACTTGCAAAACCACAACTCTATGTACAGGCTATGTACAAAAGTTTCATCTCTTCTTGCATACTCCATACTTTAGGTGGGTTTCCCACCTCCCTTGGAGACAATGTGATGCACCTCATGCACTAGACTTCTTTCAAAATACAATTTGAGCCGCACACCGTTCACCCTGTGCCTAAGAAGCTTACCATTTTCTCTTATCAGCTCATAGGTCCCATTTGGAAAGACCTTTTGCAGTTTGTACGGACCCGTCCACTTCTTCTGGAACGTGAAGTCCAGGTAACTCTCATACTTCATCACCTAGTCTCCCTCCTCTATCTTCTTGTCTTGCAAGTTTTGATTGAACTTGGCACTCCGCTTCTCTCTCTACATCACATAGTAGTTTGATGCTGCCTCCCTATCCATTTGCAAAGCCTCCAAGATGGCTATCTGATCCTCTAAAATCACCTGTTGAGTGGCATTGGCATTCCACATACCTTTCAAAGCACCTAACTCTACATGTACCGGCAATATAGCCTCCTTACCGTAGACTAGCTCTAATGAAGTGAAATTTCTAGCCACCTTGTAGGATGTTCTATACACCCACAGACACTTCTCTAGGTTTTTTTCCCACTCAGTCTCCCTCTTATACACATACTTTGTCAGCATTTTGACAATTTGCCCATTATCACTTTGAACTAGACCATTGCATTGAGGATGATAGGGTGAGGAAAATCAATGTTGAATCTTTAACTTCTCCACTAATGTACGCATTAGTTTTCTTCTAAACCCTTGAACCCTATCAAAAACTAGCACCCATGATACTCCAAAATGGCAACCAATGTTATCGAACACAAGCTGAGCTACCACATTAGCATTCCCTTCACAACCTTGGCTCAACTCACCTTGTAAGGTAGTCAATGGCTACCACAACATACTTTTTACCACTTGTAGATTTTGGGAGTGGACTTATAGCATCCAAACTCCACTTCTCAAAAGCACTTTGTGCAATGATGTCTCCCTGTGACTCCATTACCAATTGCCTTTCACCTATAGTCTAACAATCGTGGCAGGTTTTGCACTAGTAATGCACGTTGGTACAAACAAATTTGGTCAAGGCCAAAAGTAGTGCTAAGCAGTGCCAGAGGTGTGCACAAATGCATGGCAAGGGGTTTAAATCGGTATCAAGGTCTTGGACAGCCAAAAGGTAAAGGAAATGTATGCTTGATACAACTTTTTAGGCCAAGGAGGCCCCAAACTGGGCCAGTTGGTATGACAAGTCAAAGTATCCAAAATATTCTATCAGTGTCCTAGAATGTAGTGCTAGATGTGCTCTAGAAGCCGGTCCAGATAGCTAGTCAAACATAGCCTCTATATGTGAGATACTCAAGTTTAAATTTAGAAGTTCTAGCACATCTGAGACAAATAGGGCAATTGGGGACAGGTGGCCAGAGCGTATGTCAGCCAATAGACACGTAGTGCTTGAATGATGGAGTATGCACATCTTTTCGATATGCGAATTGGAGCTCCAGGGGGCAAGTTATAGGGTGGGTTGACCGCATTGGGGAAGGTGCCATCTAGCATTTTTTGGGCCTCGACAAGGTTCTAAAAGGTAAGTAATGATGCATGGAGCTAGTCAAAATTGACGGTGTTAGCGTGCAAACAACAAGGAAAATGAGTGCCTCTATAGCCTTGCACGAGTTACACCATCAAAAGGAAGAACTATTACACCATCGAAACCACCTATGATAAACACCTGTAAATATTTATAAAGAAGCCTTCTAGCATGAAGCACACTTGGAATTAGAATAAACCAAGGACATAATGACGTATCTCCTCTCTCCTTTGATACACCCCTAATGGGCACCTCGTCCTCCCGTTATACCTCTCATTTCCTCCGTCCCCCTTCCCATGTGGGATAATCCCAGTGCCACATGGCATCCTCCTCTTGCACTTCTCCAAATCCTCCCTCCCCCACAGAAAATTTCCACCTCATTCACATTTTCAGATATCTTCACATTTTCTTCCTCCATTGATAGCATCTCATCTGTTACAATTGTCATCAACCGTGCCAAATATTTCTTCAATTTGTAACCACTAACACGGTATTTATGTTGTTCACCACCCAAATTTGCCAACTAATATGTCCCATTGACAAACTTGTTCACAACAATACAAGATCACCCTTTTGTGTAAGATCCCCAATTTTTGGGTCTCTTCTAAAAATAAGAAAAAAAAATAACTTTCAATATCTATTTCGTCAAATTTTGACTTAAGATGCTTGATTGACAGTATTAGAAGGTTCTAAAGTGAAAAGCAAGGTTGTTTCCATATTCCAGTAGGTTAGACAGACGTTTGGTTCAGTTTTGAAAAAATCCGTTGTTTTTAGCTTTTCATGCTTTTTGACATTTTTGAAAAGCAATGTGCTTTTTATGATGACCTAAATATAAAAATATTAATTTTAGTCTCCGTCGGATTTAAAAATGATCACCTGGAGCAAAAACGGGACCAAATGGGATTTTTTACGAAAAATGTTTTATAAAAAGAGGTCCGTAAATATACCGGGGCAGTACGGGAAAGTCATAATTATGTCAGGATATTACGATGTGGCATAGTCTAGCTACGATTTCCATTAGTTGGCTAGATACTGCTCGGATGGTCAATTTGCTGTAAAAATTGAATGGTAAGTGGGAGAGTTGACCACCAGAAAGCAAAGCCTTGTTTTTAGGAAAGAAAGAGTCTTTTTAGAAAAGAGAGAGGAGGAATTTAGTTTAGAGCTCTTTTCTTGGAAGCCAAGCTTCTTCTTAGAGACTCGAAATCGTGCATCGAGATCCGTGTCCGCAAGAAAAGGAAAAAAAACAGTTGTGAACGTGCGCGAACTTATCTCTCTTTGCTTCAGTCTATTCTTAGCTTGTGATTTTGGCCTTGAGAGCCTATATAAAGACCCCTCTCCCTTCACTTGAAAGAACACACTTTCGGACACGGAAGCTCTCTTGCCTTGACGTCGGAGGTATCGTTTCAAGCTCTCACCTTCAAGCCATCTCTCAGCTACCGTCTGTTGCATCTACTATCGCAAGACTATGCATATCTATTATACGGAGTGGTGCAATCTCTTCATCACCATCTCCATAAGCTCTTCTCTCTCAAGAAGAAGAAGAAGAAGGATACTCTCTCTCTACTTGCTTATTATCTTCTCTCTCGTTTCACGGTGTACGCGCTCTCCGGAAGCTGTTGTGGTGGATACCTCTACGTAGCTCTCATCACCGCTCTCTTGTGGAAAAGCACGAAGCCTTTCGATAGCCCTAATCGATTCTAAAGCACGGTGAGAAACCAAAACTCCATAGTCATCATCTCTCTCTATGTCATTTTTCTGCGTAGTCACCCTCTCGGTGAATGTTTTTTTTGCATACGAGTACATGTATGGATTAACCAAGTGCATACGAAGTTGCCTCATGATTATTTTATCATGTTTAATATGCTGATTTATGCACATGATACGTTTAAGATCACGTGCGTGCATAAAAAGCGCTTTTTGTTTCACATCATAGAGACGATAGGAACACTGTTTTGGTCATAAATGACAAACCGTTATGAATCAGCCCGAACCCTTTTCACCAGAGATAAAACACATCATTTACAACATTTTCTCTCTTTGGTATCATGTGAAAAACACGCACGAGCTAAGAGATATGGTCAAAAAACAGTTTGCTGCCCACTACACAACCAAATATTGGACTCCAGGCTCCTTGGAGAACCACTATATAGATTCACCGGATGGGCAAACCTACTTAACCAATTGAAAATCTTGATGAAACTTGATGTTAAATGAATTTAGGTCTTCGTTATCACTTTGGTAATGCGAGTTATTAATCACTCTATAACCGGTTTTTACCTACACGCGTAGGAGTGCTATCAAGGGGGATACCATATGACGTCTTGAGTTAATTGAGCCGTTTTGATATGTTTTATGGTTTTTTTTGGTGAGTTGATTTCAATTATTAGGTAGCCATAAACTTATATGGGAGTATATTGTTAAACATCCCGAACCGCATAGGCAGATATGAATAAAGTGGATTTCTTTTGGGGTTATTGTTTGTTGTGTGAGTACCAGATAGTCAAAGTGATGTGATGGAGTGATAGTATATATGATGGATATGAACTTAATAATTGGTTTGAGGTAAAATACTTTCATTTGCATGTTTTGCATGCTCTCGAAAATGTCAAAAAAATTGTTTTTTTGCATATGTGTGAAGTTATGGTTTATGGTTGATCTAAAGGTCTGAGTTGTTTTGAATCATGTTTATGGTGTTGGAATGTTATCATATAATGTATGGGAACTCATGGATTGATGCGGATGCCTCATATGCATGGTTATGACTGCTTTCCACCTTTCTAGGTCAAAACTAGCTCTATGTGCTAGAGAGGTGAGGTACAAATGTGATGCATCAACTTTGCATGGTTGGATGTTGTCAAAATTTGATTTTTATATCACAATTAGTTGCTTGTTGGACTCTTTTTATGCATGAAAGAATCACTTCTGAAGGGTCACATGTGTGTAGAACCCGATTGATTGTAGGGAATGTATCAAACTCCAAGTGTGGGAGTTGTTTCAGTGTGATTATGATTTATGGTTAAGGGCTCATATTCCATCATGGATTATGGTTAAAATTTTATGGTGGAAGCCGATGTGGCTTATGGTCTTTTTTTTCTGGATTTGGTTATGCTGTCGAAATTTGTGCAGCCCTGTTATGTTCTAAAGTGGTTATGCAGGATTGGTCGTGCCTCACCCAAGTAGGGTGGAGCACTCACCCGTGTGATGTGATTGGATTATGGTTTATGGTTTTTTTGGATTGGATCATGAAGTGATCAACATGGTTTATGGTAGACGTGTAAGGGTAGAGACCCTGTACAATCTAACTGTTTGGAAAAGGATTGTTTGTGCATCTGGGAAGTGCTATTGTGATTGGACTCATGTATTATGTTTCTCATGGCAGAGTCGCTACAAAACTAGGATCACCTACATCGCTTAGCCTTAGACTAAAGAATCGCTGACCTATGGCTTTTGCTGGATCGGAGGTGTTGTCTAAGTATTTTTCTTTTTTGTTAGGCCCATCTACACGGTTAGTGCATCGGGGGTTGAATGACCTAGATGGCTAATGCGTTGAGGATTTTGCCTTGGCTTTGCCTAAACACCCACTGGTGGGCATCGAAGAGTCGTGGCGCCTAAACTGGTATGGTTGGTACTGATACCCTACCACCTGCTGGTATTTGGGATCCTTTCAGAGCTTGGGTTCATGGAGGGAGGCGAAGCGGCCTCAGCCTATGTCTGGCTCACGTAGGTTAGAGGTTTTTTTGCTCGATATCGACGAAGTGAAATTCTCTCTGTCTGTAGTAGAGCAAAAGTGGATGGGTGGACTGGTCGATCCCTACACAGGGTCAAGTGCTCTGCTAGTTGTTTTGTCATAAACTTTTTGATGTTATGGTATACCCAGATTTTGTCATTGCATTAATACATGGTTGCATGTTCCATTTAGTTGGTCATCTAAAGATTCTCTGTTGTCATCTTCTCATGTCTCTGTGCACTCTATTTCACCCTCCACTATATTCTCTCTCTCTCTCTCTCTCTCTCTCTCTCTCTCTCTCTCTCTCTCTCTCTCTCTCTCTTCTCTCTCTCTCTCTCTCTCTCTCCCTCCCGCAACATGGCGTACACATATGTTCACCCTCCACAATGTTATATGTTTCTTGAGTACGCTTTTATTCATAACACCCATTCAGGGGTAGCACTAGTCGCTAGGTACCTCTTGATGCAGTCCGGCTCATGGCCTAAACTCCATGCTTGGTCAAGTGCTGAGAACTCCTCCCCTATGCAAATTCTATTGCAACTCTGATGTATATTGAAAATTGTACAAAGGTGTAAATTGTATATTTTTGTGCATAGACCCCTGGAGAGGGTATGTCTCACCTAGTATTAGATCCAATGCTTAAGGTTATGGGGATGGCCTGAAGCCTGATACTAGTCGGGTTAGTTATGCATCATGCACGCATTCATGCATGCTGTTTGAGAAAGGATATTGTATTTATGATGCATCTATAAGTGACATTGGTTGATCGTACTTGTTTGACTTGTCTTCTTGAGTGGAAGTGTTTGGTTTGAGTTATGATGTTTGAGTTATGATAAAGTGATTGAAGTGTTCAAAAACGGTGATGTAGTTTTATTTGAATGTTTGTTTTGTAGTAAGCAGTGATCCACAGAGTGACGTCTGAATGCTTTAGCCAGGGGAATGAGGTTTTGGTCCCATAGTGTTCAACAATATGGCGACACAATTGTCCAGGGATGAACGGGAACTCTTTTACTTCGAAATTGGGACCAAAGTCTTTGGCATACTAGGAAGCACAACTTGTTGGAAGAGTGTTGAATGTAGTTACTTACCGTCACTAGGAACCTTTTCGTCAATTCTTCATCTACATTGACGACAATTCAAGAGATTGTTTTGCCAATCTTAGACTACTTCAACTCAAAATATGGCTAGTCCTAGAAGACATGTTCTACTACTTGGAGATGCGTTCCCAAATATTAAGGATTTTTGAAGTTGCCAAGAAGTTTGAAGCTCTTGCAGCTATCTTAGGAAAAGAAAAGTTAGAGGATAACTACAGACCATGTTGTCGCGTGGGAGGTCCGAGAGAATACCCTGTTATGAGAGTATAAAAGTATTTATAATACTTGATTTTGAATCTTGGTTTCATCATTCTAACTAACATGAGTGATGGGGTGTGTGTGTAGATGATTGACATCTTACCTCGAGGATATGCACGGATATACTCTCTCGCCTTATGATGGAAGAGCATTTCCAAACTGGAGTGGAAGTACAAAGACTTGATTCTTCATACATAAGGGGAAGAGAAGAGGGGGTTGATGAAAAGGTTAATTTGTACGGATTTGGTATAATTTCAAATCTTGGCATTAAAATTCGCCTTGAAGATAAGATAGAGTTTAATTACCCAAGTTTGGGAACTAGGGATTGGATGTATTGGTTGAACGGTAGAGTTGGGAACTAATCTAGTTGGATACTTGCCCTATGATTTACTAACAAATATTAGGAACATGAAATGGAACTTACCTCAAGTTACCAACATGGGAAACATGAATGTTAAAATTGTTATTAGTAATGCTACGAGATGCTTTGGCATTGTTATGTTTAATCTATGGGGGGACAGTGAGGAAACAATGACTGACATTCCTATAGTCCATCTTAGGAGATATCTTTGACTTATTTGGGAGTCACCAATCTACAACCCTCGTAATGTAAAATTTTTATACAATGTACCAGACCTCAGTGCCTTGCAGATTGTGCAAATATTCACAACTCAGCTAGATGGGACACACCGGATGTGTTTCCAAAGGAATCTGCTTTCTTCAAAGACTACTTTGGGTACAATAAGGTGATTATCCACACTGAAATGGGGGTACCTGTAACAAAAAAATCTCTTACTCAAGAATGGTATGACTCACGATAATGAAGAAATGTCCCAATCAAAGATCGTAAAGGATTATTGGAGTCAACCATCAGACATACTCAAGGAATGAAACAACTATGCTCCATTGGTGGAAGGATGTCACAATGGATATTACCGAGTGCATTACGTTAGAGCCACTAGAAACTTCTGAGACACCTTGTAGACTTTCAAAACCCAAAGTTTTGTGATATAGAAATTCATTATTCTTTCTCCTATTTTCTTCTCATCTTATCTTTAAACGTCTATTCTATTTGATTTAAGGACTTCGAGTGGAATAGTATATTTTGTTAAGTGTGACCTTGGTTGATATGGTGCAGTAAGTTACCATGCCTCCTATAGAAAATGCGACTGCTGCTAACGCAAATGCACCTATTGTTCCTCAACACGCCATCATCGATAGATACATCGATGCTATGCTTCGCAAGTCTCAACTGGGAATTTTAGCAGGAAGGCAAAGATGTAGGCAAAGTTCTTGGACATTGGATTGAGTGCATGGATGACTACTTTGACTTGGTTCATTTGTCCAAAGTGAACAAAGCTATCATCGCTAAGTTCAAACTAGAGAAGACAGTCAAGCGTTGGAGAAACCATTACACAGAAAACAATGTTGATCCTAATGCTGCAACTTGGGATTATTTTAAGACCCAGCTTAAAAAGAACTATTAGAACAAAGTTTATCATTCAGATCGTATGAATGAGTTTCTTGATTGTACTCAAGGAACCAAAGATCTGGAATCATACTACCAGTGTTTCTTAACCCTTGCCAAGTATGCTCTAGCAGGGATGACTCAAGAGGTCAAGGTAGCTCGATTCGTGTCAAGGCTACATAATCCTATGAAGACTAGATTTCAGAGTCTTCGTCTTACCAATTTTGCGGATGTCTTGATGCAGGCAAACCCATTGAAATAGAGTTATCTACTATCAAAAAGAGGAAACCAGAACCTGTTCCTGTTCGTGAAATCAAAAGACCTCGTCGCGAGGACGAACAAAGATCTAAAAATCTACAACAAAGAAGAGAGAACTTATAACGTATGAAGTCTAAACAACATCATTTATGCTACACTTTTCTTGATCTTGGTCATCAATCCAGGGATTGCCCTTTAACAATTCAAGCTTCAAAGGATTGTTGGACAATTATAAACATAGAAACTTCAATCCGAATCGAAATTTTGAAAACTTTAGACTCGGACCATTGGCAGTTTAGAGGAACTTCAATCAGCAGAACTTTAACCAAAACCAGGGACAACCTCAAAACCAGGGGAATTTTAGACCAAGCAATCCACCTTTTGTTTGGAATGGACGGTTTGTCAATAATAACAACAATGGGAATGTTAATCGTCAACTTTGTCCAGGGGGAGGAGGAAATCAGAGACCTCAAGGAAGACCTCAAGCTAATAAAGCTTAAGGGACTAGAGGTAAAGGAAATCAAGCAAATATATATGTTCATGCTGCAATTGAACATCAAGGAGTGAATCAACAATTTTCAGTTACCCCAGCGGAGTATCAAGGTCACCATTTTACCTTATTGATTGATTCAGAAAGTACACATTCTTTCATATCTCCTAAGTGCATCAGAAACCTCATTTTGCATGAACATCCTGATACAGACCTTACATTAGAATTAGCTACGGGTAAGAAGGTTAGATCTTCTACTTCAATGGATAACTTGAATTTTGTTTTGGATGGTCATAATACTTCTGCAAACTTTAGAGTCTTACCCATCGGAATCTACGATGGAATTCGAGGAGTGGATTGGCTTAAAGCCAATGATGCTCACATACATTGTAAAGATGCTTCATTGACTTTTCAAAATGATCAAAACTCTAGAGTTATAGTTATTGGGAAATTGGGAAAGCCTAAGCTCAAACTAGTGAACTTTACCAAACTGATGAAGAGTCATAGGAATAATGAGAGGATTTACACAGTAAAGCTTAATCCTAAAGTGAACCTGAATGGATAATAGAGTTTGATGATGTATTTCCGAAGAAATTCTCATCTACCACCCAAGCGTGATGTTGATCATGCAATAGAGCTTACTCCAGGTGTTGTAGACCATACAAAATGTCAGTACCCAAATCTGTGGAACTCAAGGAGCAATTAACTCAACTTCTTGAACAAGGCTTCATTCAACCCAGCGTTTCTCAATGGAGTACTCTTGTTCTGTTTAATAGGAAGAAGGATGGTACTTTAAGTCTCTGTATTGATTATCATGGATTGAATCAGGTAACAATCAAGAATAAGTATGCAATACCAAGGATTGATGAACTGCTTGATCGATTACATGGATCTTCTATCTTCACAAAGATTGATCTTAAGTCAGGGTATTACCGAATCCGAATCAAGGAGGAAGACATACCAAAGACCGGATTTAATACTCGTTTTGGACATTATCAATTTACAGTTATGCCTTTTGGACTTACTAATGCCCTTGCAACTTTTAATCGTCTTATGATCGACGTGGTTCAAGAGCATCTTGATTATTTTTTTCTTGTCTTCTTTGATGATATCCTGGTTTACTCAAGAAACAGAGAAGAACACGAACAACATGTGTGGCGAGTACTTGAACTTCTCCGTCAAAATAAAATTTATGCCAAACGTAGAAAATGCACCTTCTTCATTGACAAGGTGGAATATTTGGGATTTATTGTATCCAAAGATGGTGTTTCTACTGACCCAAGTAAGATCGAAGCTGTCAAAGCTTGGCCTACACCAAAATCAATAAGAGAAGTACGTGGCTTTCTTGGTTTGACAGGATGGTATCGTACATTTATTGAAGGTTACGCTAAGATTGCATCTCCATTGACTAATACGCTTAAGAAAGCTAAAGTGTTTACTTGGAATGAACGTGATCAAGCTAGTTTTGAGAAACTCGGAGAAGCTTTGGTGAATGCTCCAATACTACAGCTTCCAAACTTCTCAAAGACATTCACTGTGCTCACTGATGCAAGTGGACAAGCAATGGTGGCGTTCTGTCTCAAGAAGGAAAACCAGTAGCTTATGAATCTCGTAAGTTACGTATACATGAGTTGAATTATCCTACACATGACTTGGAATTATTGGCCGTTGTGCATGCTCGTAAAGTATGGCGACATTATCTTCATGGAAGGAGATTTGAACTACATACCAACCACAGAAACCTGAAGTAGATCTACACCCAACCTGATCTTAATATGCGGCAATGAAGATGGATGGAGTTGTTATGAAAATATGATTTTGGAATCGAATATAAACCCGGGAAGGAAAATCTTGTGGCCGATACCTTAAATAGGAAGAGTATTGTAGCAGCTCTCACGACTTCTACTACTTCTTTAATTGACCTTATTCGAGAAGGTATGGCGTAGGACCCGTATTACTTAAAGATTCAGTACTTGATAAACCTAAATAATTGCATAGAGAAGCAGGAAAGGCAAATCAAAGGATTTCACGTTGAAGGTGATGACCTTTACTTTAATAATCTTCTTTGTATTCCAAATCCAGGTGGAATCAAACTTCAGATATTACAGGAAGCTCATGATATACCTAACAGGACATTCAGGATACATTAAGACTTACTCTACTGTAAGAAAGAGCTTATTTTGGCCAAGACTAAAGCGCGATATATATTTAACTATTTTACAAGATGTTTAACATCTCAACGTGTTAAAGCTGAACGAATTCGATACCCCGGGAAGCTTCATCCTATTGATGCTCCACAAATGAAAGGGGAATGCATATCCATGGATTTCATTACACGACTTCCTACATCTTTGGGATATGACTATTTTTGTGGTTGTTGATATGCTTATAAAAAGACCCATTTATTTCCATTCAAGACAACATTTACGGGGCTAAGGATATAGCTCAAGTCTTCATGAAAGGCATTTTCATGTATCATGGTTTACCTCGAAGGATAATTTCTGATCGTGATGCAAAGTTCACCTCTAATTTTGGAAAGCCTTATTCTCAGCTACAGGAACCCAGTTAGCCTTTAGTATGCTTGACAAGCAGTACTAAAGGCTAACTGGGTTCCTGTAGCTGAGATAAGGCTTTCCAAAAATTAGAGGTGAACTTTGCATCACGATCAGAAATTATCCTTCGAGGTAAACATGATACATGAAAATGCCTTTCATGAAGACTTGAGCTTATCCTTAGCCCCGTAAATGTTGTCTTGAATGGAAATAAATGGGTCTTTTTATAAGCATATCAACAACCACAAAATTAGTCTATCCAAAGATGTAGGAAGTCGTGTAATGAAATCCATGGATATGCATTCCCTTTCATTTGTGGAGCATCAATAGGATGAAGTTCCCGGGGTATCGTATTCGTTCAGCTTTAACACGTTGAGATGTTAAACATCTTGTAAAATAGTTAAATATATCGCGCTTTAGTCTTGGCCAAAATAAGCTCTTTCTTACAGTAGAGTAAGTCTTAATGTATCCTGAATGTCCTGTTAGGTATATCATGAGCTTCCTGTAATATCTGAAGTTTGATTCCACCTGGATTTGGAATACAAAGAAGATTATTAAAGTAAAGGTCATCACCTTCAACGTGAAATCCTTTGATTTGCCTTTCCTGCTTCTCTATGCAATTATTTAGGTTTATCAAGTACTGAATCTTTAAGTAATACGGGTCCTACGCCATACCTTCTCGAATAAGGTCAATTAAAGAAGTAGTAGAAGTCGTGAGAGCTGCTACAATACTCTTCCTATTTAAGGTATCGGCCACAAGATTTTCCTTCCGGGTTTATATTCGATTCCAAATCATATTTTCATAACAACTCCATCCATCTTCATTGCCGCATATTAAGATCAGGTTGGGTGTAGATCTACTTCAGGTTTCTGTGGTTGGTATGTAGTTCAAATCTCCTTCCATGAAGATAATGTCGCCATACTTTACGAGCATGCACAACGGCCAATAATTCCAAGTCATGTGTAGGATAATTCAACTCATGTATACGTAACTTACGAGATTCATAAGCTACTGGTTTTCCTTCTTGAGACAGAACGCCACCAATTGCTTGTCCACTTGCATCAGTGAGCACAGTGAATGTCTTTGAGAAGTTTGGAAGCTGTAGTATTGGAGCATTCACCAAAGCTTCTCCGAGTTTCTCAAAACTAGCTTGATCACGT
>NW_028221420.1:0-25116 GCF_014529385.1 Adiantum capillus-veneris | reverse complement strand
CCTTCGCTTGATGGCCATACCTACCACACGGATACAAGTCGCTTTAAACTTTACTCTGAAAGTAGGGCATTCACTCGTAGTATGTGGGCCCAAGCAAAATGAGCACCATTGTTGCTCCCTTCTTGGATACATATGAGTGTTTTGTGGAGCACGATTACCCCTAAGGCTTTCTTGGATGGCTTTGGTGAGATCTGCCAAAGTCATCTCAGATATCGTTTGCTCTTTCACGATTGGATTTATCTTCATTGGCTCATGCCCTGACGCTTGCGAGCTACTAGACTTCGGCTCGACGGACACTCTTTCTCCTGCAATCATTAAATTATCCTCCAATTGGATTGCATTCATGGTGACTGCTTCCCAAGTAGTGATACCTCTAATGACTAGGCCATTATAGATACTTTCATGTCGTAGTCCCCTAATGAATCTATCGAGCAATTGGTTGTTGTTGAATCGCTCGTTTGGATTGCATCAAGAATTCAAATTCTTTAGGCGACTAATGAAGTCTCTCGCGGATTCACCTTCTTCTCGTTTGGCTTTCTGGAGCTGAGAGGCTACACCCAAAGTACTCCCTCTCATATGTATTCTTTTTAAGAACAGTCTCCTAAGAGTAGAGTAGATCGTTTTCTCTTCTACTCTTAAGGTTCTATACCAATCTCCAGCCTTTCCGCTTAGGGTCAAACTCAAAGCTTACACTTATGTAGCTCATTGTGCTCTTCCAAGGAATCGCACACATGTTCAAAAGAATTCCATATGCTTTCTAGCATCTCCGTCTCCACTGAATTTCTGTGTGAGCTTAGCTACTTGAACTGCCTTGCTCCTAGGCTCTCTATCAGGTGCACTACGCACTTAAAGCTTCTGCTTGTAGGTCATACTCTCAATTTTCGTTTAGGAATATCCCATCTAGGCCTGGCGTGCTGGAGGTTTCCCTCGAAGTGGAAGCATTATTGCTCCCCATTGCTTGCCCCTTCGTGATTGCTACCTTGGGAGCACTCGGTTGCTCGGCTAGCATGATTGTTGTCATAGGAGCCTTTGCTTTCAGGGCTCGACTTTGTTCTAGCCTTCGTAGGTTCTCAATTTCCCTCTCCTTGTTGCTTGCATATAGCGTTCGATCTCTTGTACTTCGGCAAGACTCCTACCATCGGGTAGTAAAACCTCAGAGGGAGATAGTCCTAAAGGATCAGGAGGTGCAGTGGATGGAACATTCACATGCACACTCTCAAGAAGCATAGGGTCTATTTTAGGCATGAATGACGAATTTACCTCCCCACTCCCTTCATTTATTTCATTAACCGCATGTTCGGAGAGAGTAGCTCTAGTAAGGGTCTCTTTTAAGCGGCTAAACACGCTGGCCCGGGCCGTGGGCCCATGGCATGCATGTCTTGACTTGAACTATCAGGGTTTGGTGTAGGATACCCCTCCATGACTTCGTAGTCAGAGGAAGAATCACTAGACGCGATATGAGGATCTTGGGTCGCGCTACCTTGAGTCCCGGCCGAAGGTCCAGAACCTAGGGTGGAGGAATAATGGGTGCCCGCGTAAATGGAGGCACTACCAATATGCTCGTGCTCTAACACTCGTCCAGAGCGTAGGTTCATATGACTTGGATCCCCTAGAAGTGTCAGTGAGTGCCCGTGAAGGTTGCTCACCTAGTAATTTTGGGTGTTTTGCAACCCAAGTCTTTTCTTATTTATTTATTTTTTGATTTTTTGGTCCTTTTTTTCTGACCCAGCTATAGAATAGAACGTATGATAGCTCAAAACGAGCGTCTCGGTCAGAGGGACGTGCCGTGCTTTACAGCTCTCCGTTTGGTCACTTTATGCCCTCGGAATCCCTAAAACTGTCAATTTCTAGTAGGGAACTAGGCCCAAATTAGAAAGTCTAAGGGTGCAAGTGGGAAGAGAAGGGAGGAGAGTGGAGGACTTGCCCCACATGCTCTCATTCCCTCTTGAGGGGGTAGGGTATATATATAAGAGTGAGTCTAGTATATTTCATAAGACTGAGGACTGAGGCCTGGGCCTTGGCTTGTGATCCCGATCCCGATCAAAATTTTAGTGTAGCCCCCCAGTCACTCACGCTTAAATATTTTCGGTTTTTTTTTATTTTTTTTTATTTTTTTTTCTTTTTTTCTTTTTTTTTGAGGCGACGACCGCACGCGGTTTAGGTGACCCTTTCTTGGCCACACACACTGTCAACACCTACCTAACCTCTCTGTCAACAGCTCACTACCTTATCTACTTACTAACAGTGCTGCTAACCACTAACTAATCTGTTAACCACTCTGCTAACTGCTTATTGGCAGTGGGCTAACTGTCCACCTACTTCCTCTCTCACTACCTTACTGTGCAAAGACTGTGTCCAGGCAAACCTTGACAGAAAACTGTGTACAGACTGTGTGCAAACAGAAATTGCTAGCTGCCTACCTACTTATTCATTCACTGCGAACAAGCTAACGACTACTAATTGTGCAAAGACTGTGTGCAAACAGAAAACACAACATTATGCAGAAATCACAGAACTTGCAGACAATACAGAAATTAACAACTTGCAGAAAAAAAAACTCATTCCTCTTCCTCTTCCTCTTCTTTCCTACTACAAACAACTCATAGGAGAAGCACAAAGTGCCTCTTGGGCTTAGTGCAGGGCAATTCCCCGGCAGCAGCGCCAAAAATGTGCGCTCCTTGCCGCACTGTCGAAGCAAGGGCCTTGCCTAACACTGTGTGCGAGCCATAGACGGCTCCAAGCACACAACTAGCTTAACTAGTAAGCTCAAAAGAGGGCAATGGTGTGTCACTCACCGCTCTATGCTCTTGCCGTGGAGGATTCCTCGCCGCGAAGGAGAAGGAGACGCCGCTACGTCGCGCTCAACCTCTTCACCGCCGTCGTGCCGCCGTAATGCTCGATCGCTCTCTCTCTCTCTCTCTCTCTCTCTCTCTCTCTCTCTCTCTCTCTCTCTCTCTCTCTCTCTCTCTCTCTCTCTCTCTCACACATACACACACACACAAGGAGGTGAAGAAGAAGAAGATGGAGATGGAGATGGAGCAAGAGCACTCTTCTATTGCACAAATGAGAGAATGAGTGAATTTTAGGTTAGTTGGCTTTTATATGAGCTCACCCCATTCACACTTGGTTGGGCGCCCATGCTTAGCCAACTAATCCCTTGAATGTCCCAGCTAGAGTGCGCCTCTCATCGGCGATCACTCTTACCCTTTTTCTATTGGACCGACAAGCCGGTACCTGACTCTACCAAATAAATAATACAATGTCCACCGTAGGTTACAATGTCCGTCTCGTAGGTGATAGGGTGTCCGTGAGCCGTGAGGGTTAACAATATCCTAATTCTCCTTAAGAAGTACTTCTTTTTAACAAAAGGAGGGTACTATATTTTCTCAAGTGGTACTTCTTCAGGTCTATCTTTCCACTTAATTAATGACAACACACATGATGACGAGTTTGTAAATCATGATAGTCAAGAATGTGCTCGGGTTCATGCGGATGCATTGGAGGTTCAATCTAATTGACCAGAATCTGATGATCGTTTACATTATCATCCCTATGCAAGCATTTACATAAATGACTTATATGGGAAACCTGATGGATATGTGAGTTTGCAAATAGAGAAAGTTTGTAGGTCATATCACCAACTTGCTTGAGTATTTCAAATAACCCACTATGTCTAGGAGATAATTTAGCTATTGGCCTAGTTTTTAGACTTTTCAAATGCTCTAGAATACGTTAGAATACCTCTTCTCCTTCCATGAAGATTACTTGCTAACATTTCCTATCATCATAATTTTGTATCAACCTTGTGCTTGTCAAACATTTTGACGAGCAATTTTCAATATATCCATATTATCTTGGATAAAGTCTTTGACTTACTCAAATTTCTCAGTAGCCAGCCCCCACTATTACTGTTAATCTATAATGAAATCCGTATATTCATATGATCTTGGATAAAGTCTTTGACTTATTCAATTTTCTCATAGTAGACAGCCCCACTATTACTGGTAATCTATAATAAAATCTGTATATCCATATTATCTTGGATAAAGTCTTTGACTTGTTCAATTTTCTCAGTAGCCAGTCCCACTATTACTGGTAATAGTGGGGCTGGCTACTGGTAATCTATAATGAAATCCGTACATAAGCACAAAAGATCTAAAGCATGTTGTAACAACCTTAGCATTATTATAAGCATTTTCAATAGAGGAAGTAATCTTTCCAATCAGATGGCTTCTTGTTAATGTATGCTCATAGCATATCCTCTAGCACTTGGTTAACTCATTGATCTGGAATATTGATATTGAGTTGGATTCCCAAGTGTTAGAAGATATCTCTTTGTAACTGATTGTTAAACATGGGATCACAATCACTCACTATAATGGAAATGGCCTATGAACTTTGAGGATAGCAGTTAATTAAGAGAATTAAATTGAGCATTTTTGTGAGATCACTTTGAGAACATAGAGGGTGAACTTAATTGATGGTAGCAACATAAACATAGTACTTAATTAACTTCGCATGAACAATACTTTTTCAAGAGAGTGAGAGAGAGAGAGAGAGTATTAATGAACATTACAATAGTTGTGGACCGGGTTTACTTGGAGCCAATCCCCCCTCCAAAAGGCGTTTGTATTATATATTCTACCATCAAGAGAGACTTGATACAATACAATCTTTGTGTTCCTTGTGACCTTGGTGATGCTATGAATATGGAAAGCTTCATACATTATGAGCATAACATAAACTTTGCAAAAAGAATTAGCTATCTCAAGCCTCAGTCCCAAGGCCTCAAACACCTTCGAAGGTGGAGAGAGCTAGCAGGGGGTAGGGAAGAGGAAGAAGAATCGTTCATAGGAGAAAGAATTAGTTCATCGCTCTTCTTGCTTAGGATAGCATAATAGCATAGTAATGAAGATTAAGAAGAGCATCCCTTTTTGCCTTTTCTTTGAGATGGATATAACCTCTTTAATCTTTGGAAAAGATTCTTGTGAGTCTCGGCTATATTCATCAACAGCAGTGAAGATCTTTCCATGTACTTTAAGTAGTAAGGGACTTTTGGATCTTCCCTTAATAACCTCAAAAGGTGATTTCTCCATAGAAGTATGTACAATGTCAATGTACGCATACTCATCTATCATAAAAGATAGATCATTGTGAGATACCACATTTACCCTTGGCCGTTGTGACAGTACATCAATCGGAGCTTTTCGCATAAGGTTAGGGAATCCAACACAAAGTTCATGGAGAGAGCTTTTTCGATAAATTTGCCAACCGTCCATTTTCCATAAAAACCTTCCTCCAAATCTCCCTCAAAAGCTCCCTGATACCCTCTACTCAATTTCTTTGTCTTTCTCATGCCGGGTTATGTCTAACCGAATCTTATTATTGTGGAAGTGGTAGTACAATCTCCATCATTATCTATTTTGCATCTTCTGCCATGTAGATTAACACATAATCTTGCTTTGTAAATTTGTCTTTCCTAGATTCTCACATGCTAATTGTGCCTAGCCTAATCTCCATCACCGTATTGATCATGTCTATTGTGATCTCCATCATCATCTCTCTATAACGTCTACCATGAAGAGTAATATAACACATTGGTTTGGACATTTGTCTTTTATAGCTCCTCTCATGCAGATTATGTCTAACCCAATTATCACAACACATATTTTCTTGTTGAATAATAAAGCATAGAACATTTGAACGTGCTATGTTGATCTTGTGATACCTCTAAGGCGCAAGGGTCTACCTGTGATGGAGGGATCAGTAAAAGGCATGGGGATGGTAGTGCAGGGAGGTGATTGTGAGTTGGAGGTAGGGGAGAGCACAACACGAGAGATAGGTTGCATTGGTTTCACAAATAGCAGGTAGGCAATTGTATCGTATGACAATATTGTTGTTTGGAGATGAAGTTGTAGGTCATTGTGATGGAGTTGGTGAATAGGTGTTGCTGACAATCAAGTAGATTTGCTTTGAAAATTGGTAGAGGAGAAAAGTGATAGCCTAGCATCTAAAAAGTGAGGAGAGATGCAATATCAAATAGTGTGAGATTGATCGTAGGATGACATGCACTTTGACGTACACTTCTCATCTTCTTGGTTGGCCCCACCTGTGTTCAACATGTCTCACAATCATTGTATTCTACAACTTGATATTCCAGACAGGCAGTTCTTTAAGAGCTTTTTGTGATTTTTGAAGTACACCACATCTTCCTGGCCCTACCCTTGTTTTGAATATCCTACCATCAATGCATTCCAAGAGTCGACATTCTGTACTAGAAGCTGCACAATCAATTTTGTTGCTTTTTGAAGTACACATATTTGGCATACATGTCGACCAAGGCAATTCCAAGCATAAATTTTGTTTTTAGTAGCCCTTGACTAACAATATCATCGCTGAATTTTGTTTCCCATATCAAAGTCTTGTGTAGTGCTACATATCTTCAAGATGAACACATAGGTGACTACATCTGGAGCGATACCCTCGCTTCGCATTTGGTAGGGGAGATGAAAGTGTCTTCTTTGTCGATGTAGCTTTGGACATGAAGCCTCAACTTCCCAATCAAGGGAGTGCTACATATCTTCAAGATGAACACATAGGTGACTACATCTGGAGCGATACCCTCGCTTCGCATTTGGTAGGGGAGATGAAAGTGTCTTCTTTGTCGATGTAGCTTTGGACATGAAGCCTCAACTTCCCAATCAAGGGAGTAATGGAGGCTTGATATCCCTTGAAAGCCCCGTCGGCGGGTATGATATCTCCGATCTTGAAAGCTTGTATGCCTAGCTTTGTGGCAAACTCTATTGATATGAAGTTGTGAGTAGAGCCATGATCAAATAGGATGAAGACATCATACCCTCTCATCTTCCCCCAAGCATATGAAAGGGATGATCCTCTGTAATGAGCATCCTCTTTTGGAAAATTTGATCATGGAAGATCTAGGAGTCTCATTGTGGGCAGTTCTTTTGGGGAAATAATGATAGCCATGTCCTTGCTCCCCACACTTAAAGCATTTTTTATCCTTGGGAAAAGCCTCTAGCTCTTCATGAGAGAGTTTGTTTTTAGATTTGTTAACTCCTTTCTCCTTGGTCTTGTTGTTTTTTTTTTTGGATTATCTTGGCAATAATTTTTAGTATTGTTCTTCCTCTTTGCATCATTTTGATCTTTGTTTTCCATGGGCTTGGCATTCCTTTTATCCCCTTGTTGGAAATTGATACGAGATGCAACCATAGTGTGTTGGATGACTTTGGTGGTGATAGAACCGGGCCGTTGGGAGTTGACATACTCGGCTATTTCTTCACATAATCATGCACAAAATTGTTGCTTTTGCTCGGTAAAGTCTATCTTTTGAAAGACAGTATCTTTGAGATGTAAATCCCAAAACTTGTCTACATATTTGTAGATAGACTCGTGGGAGAGTAGCTTCAAGCTTCTCCATTCAGTAAGCACTTTGTCCTTGGCATCGTTTGCAAGGAATTGCTTTATTATGGAAACTCGTAAATTTTTCCATGTCCTTGGGGCTTCGCCATTCCCGCAAAGACTAGCCCACCTTGACAAGCAGGTTTTTGAAAGTGCATAGCTACATGGCATAGCTTGGAGGACTCTGTGAAGCTCTCGTCTCCAAAGGCCGCATCCAATTGCTGGATGAAGGCCAATAATTTGTAAGTAGCACAAAAGGTGCCATCATAGGGAGAACAGAGATACTCTTTCCTTACTCTTTGAATTTCTTAAGCTTTTAGGACCTTCTCCAAGCAGGATAAGATTTGCAATGTCCTCTCCTCTTGTATTCTCTAGGAGAATAACCGCTGCTTTTGTTGAAAGAGGAGGAAGGTGAAGAATAAGGAGAAGAGGGTGACCTCTTTCTTGCCTTTTTCTTCCTTTGTTTCCTCTCTTCCCTCTTGAAGTGACAAGGAGAAGGACTATAGGATGATCTTTTACCCTTAGGAGGAGTTCGGGATCGTCGAGATCACCGTCTTCATGGAGCCACACCTTCAGAGGAATTCAGAGATTCACTTCTTTCTTGTTCATTGGATTCCTCCTCCTCTCTTATCGAAGAGAGTCTTCTTTTGGAAGTCTCAACTAGAGGCTTCCTAAGCTCTCTCTCTTCTTGGAAAGGAAGGGAAATCCCATAAGCACGAAGTTGTTGAGTAACTTCGGCTTGCAAGGCAGGGTTGCCCATAGCTTGTTGCAACCTAGTAACAAGATAGTTAACAAACATTAGGACATCATCAGTAGCACCTTCATGTGAAAAAATCAAAGTTGTCAATATTCATTCTACTCTCTTGATTATTGTCAACCATGCTAATTAAACTTATGTATAAGATACTTTGTGCTTTGGTACCCTCAAAACCCTTAGTTGATACTCTTCTTTACCTTTTAAAATTAGTTGCCATACCCAAGATTGGTGATTGCAAGGAATAGTGGAGAGGGTTTAACATTGCTCGGTTGATTGTGATTCTTGTTGAGCTTACTAGTAGCTCAATAATGGTTAAGCCAACAACAAGCCTCGAGAGACTCCATTATTAAAACTATAGTTCCCAACGGTGTACCTCGAACTAAGTCCTTTTCAAACAAGATAATAGATCCTTGTCCCACTAACCCTATTGCAATGAACATGTCCAACATTTCATGGACAACTTAAGGACCTCTCTTCTTAAGCAAAAAAGAGAAACCAATAGCTCTGATACCAATGTAATGGAAATGGCCTATGAACATTGAGAATATCAGAATTAAGAGAACTTTAGTGAGCATTTTCTTTACAGCTATTAGGTATAGCTATGTGAAATCCCTCGAAAGATAGATCCGTGGTATTCAATACTATCCTTGGTTTTGATGCAGGGTCCTTGAGCTTTGGTCCATGCTCGTGCCTAGAATCCGACTCTTTTTGTTCTTGGTTTGGTGGGATTACTGGTGTAGGTGGGACAAAGATCACACCCTCAGGTTTTCCAAATCGTGGTTCTAGTAAAGCTTGGGCTATTTGAATGATTTTCTTGCACATTTCAAGCATGTTCCTTTTGTAGTTCCGCATATGGATATACCATCCACCTATGTTCTTGGGTTTAGTTGTTTTTGAGCCGTGTTTCATAGGCTTTTAGGAGGGTGTCCTAATGGCTCATTAACCTTTTCTACCAATATTGATCCTCCCGAACTAGCACTTCTTGGCTTCTCATCTGTGGATGGTTCTTCTGGAGGTTGAGACATTTGCATAAGAGAAGGTGCAACCCTCTCCTCATGTTGTCTTATCTTTTCTTTAGCTTGGGTAAGCTTCTCAGCTAGGGATTTTTGCTCTTGTTTCCTACATGCTTTCATCCTAGCCTTTCTAGCTTTCCAACTATTCTGTTTGCTCTTGGTTTTCTGACTAGGTGCATCGGTCTTTGGATCACCCGTCTTTGAACTCGCGTCAGTTTCCGTTTTCTCTATCTCTGGGTTCTCAGCAGCTTCCTTTTGAGCTTCCACTCTCATAACTACTTGAACTGGTACAACATTTTTATTTTTCGAGCTACTGGTAGGTGAACAATTTTTGAGACATTCGTTGGGATCTTTCTTGGATATTTGGGGATCAAGTGAATGACTCCACAATCAAGACAATAGGCATTTACTTGTGTGATCTCCATCTGAGGACATTGTTTGACCAAGTGGTTGTCACGGTTTTTGTGACACTCTAGTTGAGGAGCCTCTTTGTGCAATTCATCTTGGCTGTAAACAGGCTCTGACCTAGCTAAGCCTCTATATTCACAATAAACCGCAATGTCCTTTTGTTCATCTCGTCTTTCTTTCTTCAGGTCGAAATGCAAGAGGTGGAGATTGTACAGGACTCACCACTCCATATATTTCTCTTATCTTTTGTAGATTCGAAGGGTAGTAACCACTTTGGTTACGTTGTTATAACACATTGTAGCTGGTACTAGCGCTTGTTTGTTGGATGCTTCCATAATCGGTGTGTATCTCATGTCTATAGGCATTCTAGCACGTGGTAGTAGAGGTTGTTGTCCTACAATAGGCTGTGGCCTTAAAACTCCTAATTCCACCTAGTGCATTCCGTATAGCGTATCTAGGTGGAGGAGGTGCTACTAGAATAGGTTGTGCATACCTCTCCTTAGCATATTCCATGCCATAGTAACACTCTTCCCTCATATGGTTTATCCATTTTCTCTCAATTTTGCACCACTTAAGCTCCTTCGGATTATAATTTACAAGAGGAGCTAACCTCTTGACCATTTTGTCGACAAACTTTTCTTGATCAATAGGTGCCACCACTGGCTTTGCAATGGACTCACTCATCAGTGAGTCACTACACTGAGAGGATGTGTCGTCCTCTTGACTCTTACAATCGTTTTCTTTATAGTTTTCATAGTTATCCACCAGATAAAGAGATTATTTGATCAATTTGTTTAACATCAGGCTCCTTATCATATGGAGATCCATTTGAAGACCCGCATGTCTCATTCCGTGAATAAAGATCAATGTTAACCGTGCTTGCGTAGGAAGTTCCGCTCTTGGATAGAACTTATCTTTTGAGCCGTAATGCCACTTTGCGTACTGATTCACCCTCTTTTTTCTTGAATTTGTGGATTTGCAAGACCATATTGTGAGCTATGCCTTTCTACAAAAATTCTTTGATGAATTCCTCAAACAACTCCTCTAGAGTCTCAAAATCTCGCCTTTCCACCGAGTCGAACCATGTAGCCGCGTCATCTTCTAGAGTTAGTACAAATCCCGCAAACTGTGTTGCAAAATTTGAAACTTACTGTGCTATAATTACTCTTTTGAAAATCGCTACGTGATCTATTGGATCTTTATCTCCGGCGTATTTCTTGTTCACCCATATTTTGGATCTGGGATGGTCTAACTCGCCAATTGTCTACAAGTCTAACCATAGACTCTCCCAACCCTTCTCTCGCTTCAGGCCTTCTACCATGCCTAGGTTCTTCTTCCAAGGTATTAGTCATTCTGTTGGAAATTGGTCCTTGAGAAGGCATGTCTGCCCTCTCTGTGATAATTTCATCTCTCCTTATTGCTCTAGAAGGGAATCCAGGTGGCTCCCTTTTTGGAATTCTTGTAGAAATCGTTGTGTTTGGTGGAGGTGTCTATGGTCCTTCATGTACCAAATATCCACCTATATCCAACACAATTTGTGGTTTTGTGCTTTCTACATCTTTGTTCTCATCCATACTTGTCAACAACTATAGACTTCCATTGATAGTCGAGTCCGTATGTATAGACATATAAGCTTGTGCTCTGTCAGCTCTTCTGGGTATGGCTATGAGCACCTATAAAGGTTGACCTCACCACCGTCAACGTATCTATACAATCCTTCACTCTTATGGTCTGCTATCCAAACTCTTTCAACAAGCTTGGTCGTTTTATCAACTGCAAGTTTGGAAGATCCATTATGGGCGGATGTTCCTCTATTGTTGGGATCTCGAAGCTCGTGTAAGCTAATTTTGAATCTAAAGTGTAAATGATTTCTGGGCTTAACAGCTGTAGCTTGATGCAAGCAGGCTTATTTCAAAGTGTTCAAGTGCTTTGGTTACGGAAAAGTTAAAACTATGTCAAAAACCGCGACTATTTTCTCACAATTCTCTCAAATTGTCAGTTTTAGACACCCCTAACTTCCAGATGAATTTTGAGGCCTTTGAGGTCTTTGATTATTGTTCAAGGTGGACAGTGAAAGTCGTAGACATTAGGAAATTTTGGAGGTCATTTGGAGGGCCTTCTAAGAAAAAGTATTTTTCGCACTCTCTCTCTAGAAAATATGGCGAATAATAGAGGTGGGTTTGTCATGGTAAAAGTTCAAAAAGTGTACTTTAAGTAGATTCTTTACCCTTCTGAACATTCGTCCGTAATGATTGAGGGATAATCTTCTTTTCAGTTGCATTGAATGAACCTCGTCAACATGGAGGGAATGAGGCTAACATGGAGGGACGAAGCCACAGCAACTATTCACTTTTCATTAAACCTACACCTTTGGCTAATGGCACACTCCTCAAATGGCACAAATGTTACGCAGAAACGAGCCAAATATCACCTTCACATTGATTTGGACAACGAGTACCAACCATTGATTAAGCGGAGTAAAAGCAAACACACATATACCTCCCGCATCCATAGACACGCTCAAAGCTCAAGGACCTAAACACATAGATATCTGGACGAGAGGCTCTCTCTATCCTAAGAATCCAATGACTTATGCATCTCCATCATTTTTCAATCCTACAAGCTTATTGACCTTTGCTGGTGATGGAGAAAACGGCCTTCTGGGTTATTGTAAATCTCTTACAAGGCAAGCTGAAACTTATAAGGGAATTCTCCAAGCTCAACAATGTGAGATTGTTCGTCTTTCACATTTGCATTCTATAGATCAGGTTACCATTTTGCAACACAAAGCAGAGGTACACGAACTGAAAGGAAAGGTACGAAGTTGTCAAATGAAGGACACCATCTTGGGTGGTCGTATCCGAAAGAAGAAATTGCGCAATCTTGAAACATTGCAGGTTGCATCCGAAGGTCTCAAGAAAAGAATCCAAGCATTAAGGTGATTCTTCTTGGTTGACTAAATAGTCTTAGTTAAGTAAATCTTTTGTTTTTCTAGTTATGCATTGTTTTCATGTGTCTAAATAGTGTTAGTTAAGTAAATTTTTTGTTATTTACTTATGCATTCTCTTCAGGTAGAGATTCAATCTATCTTGACAAGGAAAACATTGATCCCAAAGCCAATATAGGAAAGAGATTGAAGCCACTTATAAGTAGAAGCCTTAAAACAGATATAGTACATGACGGCAAGAAGTTTAAGGTCCTACAGTGAAATGTAGTGGACCGCTTTATTTCAGAGAACTCGGTGCCTGCAAAAGAGATACAAGGCACACTTGATTCACTTGGTGTAAGCAAAAGAGGATATTTGGCTATACAGAAATCTGTCTCATCCATCTTTGTTAAGAAGGGAATAAAATCCAAACTTTTACCATCATCCTCAAGTGTTTGGAAAGAGAGACTTCAGCTTAACGATGCACAGGGAGAATATCTTGGACAATCGTTTCATATTAAAGCAACTTACAGTGGCCATGGAGCAAACATAGCATATGATGAGTTCAATAATATTTTTATGGACCTGCAATGTTGCAGAAGAGAATGGTGGAGTTTGACAGCATCACATTTGAAGAGTCGCTAGGGGTATTACATTTTGTGTTGAAACTGGATGAGTGTGAGCTTGTTAAAGACAAGAAGCTAGAGCGTTTTACTATTACTTTAATGAATAGAGCCCTCTCAAAGTGTCCCACTGATGATCCTTTGTATTGTAGTGTTCAATCAAAATCTAACATATGGTGTGTTGAGCCAGCAGAGGGATCACACCCGCATTTTTGCTCACACCCATCATTTTGTAACCATTGATTGTAATAAATGTCTTTCCGACATTAATTTTGATTTGAGCCATTCATTAAGTAACGGGACTCAATTGAGTTTCAGCTTGTAATCCCGACGTAATTTCACCTACTGATGTAAATAATTAGAGATGTTCTCACCTCCAAGGCTGAGGTATATAAGCCAAAGTTTTGTAACCTAAGGGGATTCAATTATTAATCAAAGTGAGTTTTTGAGCGCCGTGACTGTGTCTGAGAGAGAGAGAGAGAGAGAGAGAGTCTTATCTCCTTGCTACGCGAGCTACGGGGCCGCCATTGGAGAAGCGACACCACCATTGTGTTAGCAACGGTGAGAGCTACGCACAGATACCAAGAGTGCGCGCTATCGGCTTCTATGTGTGGTAAATTCCTACGAGCTTTGGTGTGAGTTTTCTTCCAACTCGTGTGTCGGAATAGAGCGTGCAGCATATCTATAGAACCACAACGAGTAGAGCTACGCATTAGTACCATCGGGGTCAAGTTTCGGTCTCCTGTAATTTTCGGCCTGTCTTCATACGCGTTTGCCGCACGGAGTGGTTATAGGTTGATTTTGCAGTTCAAGTCTTTAGGGTGTTGTTCTTACCTAGTGTATAGACTCCCCCTTGAGTTTGAGATCGATTCGATGATTCTAGATCCTGTTTCATATAGCATTCGTTCGTAGTACGGATTTCAGTCACTTGCGTATTTTAGAACTTAGATTTGATTTCCTTGGTAGTGATTGTCATTAGAAGGTCGAGTAGGTGATTTGACACCCACCTAGTTGTTTCCATGCGCCTGCGGGTCAAGCTCCGTCCTCGTCTGACAAATTCTGTGTTGGTTGAGTTCTCGCTATTTAGCTTCCGCTAGCGGCGTAACCGCCTTAACATTTGGCGCCGCTGCCGGGGACGAGAGCCCTAAGTAGGTGACCTTAGACTAATCCTACGAGGTGAGTCGTATAAACTACTTTGTATACTTTAGTTAGAAAAGATCTAGGAGTGGTGGACTCCGAAGGTCTCGAGAGATACTAGGAAGTGGGGGTATTCCTGGGTCTTCCGTGTTGACAGTATTTTTAGTTTAGCTTAGATTAGATTGTTTTTGATGGTGTTTAAGTGGTTGTTGACATAAAAAGCATTTGCTACTCCTTGTGTGGTAGTAAATCTCTTTATATTTTCAATTGCAAAAAATCCATTTATGATTAGAAGTAGCTTAGGTAGGGCCTGATTTGATCCTGATCTAGAGCTATCAATTGGTGTTCTATTTGCTTGATGTGTTTGATTGCATGTTAGATCACTGAAAAATTTGCTTTGGTAGTGAAATATGCAATACACAAGTTCAGAAAAATCTTCTGTGTAACTGATTTTTGCTGAGAACACTTAAAAGAGCTATTGGAAGAGTTCTGTGCTGAAAAACTGGAAATCTTCAACTTTAGACATCATACGCGTATGATGTCTTAGAACCTAAACAGAGACTAAAATTGAAAATTTGACATTGCCAGAGTGTTTAGAAGGGGGGTTTTACCCTAAGATCAACTTGAAACAAGGCTTTAACACTCTCAAAACCCAAAAGACAAGTCGGAGTCCAAAAACGCAAAGAACAAGAAATTTTGATTCAGATCTTGTTTTTACATTCAAACCTGACAAAAACACTTGAAACTCAATTATAAACATTGGAGAAGGCTTAAAACCAAAAATAGTCAAAATCTGGGACAAAAGACATCATACGCGTATAATGTCTTTTGGCACTTCCACTTCTTATTTTTGAAATCTGACCTGACAAGATTGTTACAAACACTGTAGAAAGTATAAATATCAAGTTTGGACCCAAATTGATGAAAAAGACATCATACGCGTATGATGTCTTTGACCTAATTTTGGACATATTTTGATACTTTGCCAACACAGATCCATTGTAATAGCTATCTAGAGGCTATATTTCAAGTTTCATCCCATTTGGATCACAATTGACCCAAAAAAACAAGTCAAAAGCGGAAAAGTGCCAAGAAAAGCCTGAACTAGCCATAACTTGCTCAAACAGAGTTCAAACTGAAATTTTGTGAGTGAACAGAGCATAAAGGGGCCACTGAGAGTGAGCATAACCAAAATAGTCAAAATCTGTGAAAAAAGACATCATA
The DNA here is from genome assembly GCF_014529385.1 of Adiantum capillus-veneris. Lineage (NCBI taxonomy): Eukaryota > Viridiplantae > Streptophyta > Polypodiopsida > Polypodiales > Pteridaceae > Adiantum > Adiantum capillus-veneris. The sequence goes on along the minus strand of NW_028221420.1, from coordinate 9,609 downwards.
CGCGTATAATGTCTTTTTCAGCATAACTGCAACAAAATTCTCACTTGATGAAACAGAAGTTGTCCCACTGGCAAGATTAAACAATTGACCAAGTATCAGTCAGTTTGGATCAATTCTAACCACAAAAACCTGGGAAAACAAATTGCCGAGACGGAAAAGTTAAAGTCCTTCAGGGGAATTGATGAATTTGAGATCGGGCAGGAATCTCCGGAATAATCAACCAAAACAAGGGGAACCAGCAAGTGTCATATCAACCGAGGGAAGTGTAAACCAAAGTTGGGTGCAACCATTAGAGCCGATCTTTGAAGGAAGTATCTCTGATACTTCTTCGGAGAGATCTTACGAGATTTTCACCGAAAACTTGGAACACTTGAACCTGAACAACACAGAAAATATGGCAGCAGGATCATCAAACCCTTCCGCCACCATGAAGCTATTGTTCATAAAATACCAGTACGACAATGAGCAAGGTGCCAAGATCTACAAAGATGGAATGGACCGCTATTGTGTAAAGATAGAAGATAGACCTAGTGAGTTCAAGGACTTAGTGCCTGTGAGCTATAGCGGAGATAGATATCTAGATGACGAGGGTACCATGTACTTGGTGGTCCTAAACCCTAACATTGTGGACAAGTGGGGATTGATGGGCACCAAAGCCAAAATAGATGAAGAACTTGAGGAGAAAGCACCAATAATGAACTTCCCTAATGCGAGGTTAAGAAGAGCGAATGAAACTACAAGGATCAACACTGATAACATCTATGTGGGGCTGTACAAATATAATAATGGGGAGCAAGATCTCTATTATAGATGTGAAGAACCCTACACTGGAGAGTTGACAGACAAAAAAAGACTCTATGTCTTTACCTACACAGAGGGATCAGAAGTGAAAATTGCCGCTTACGACAAGTATGGGAGGCAGTACTCAACAATGGGCAAGAGAAGAATTAGAAGGATATACATACTTTGGGGGACCACTACATCAGTATTATGTTACTTCTAGCTCACATAGACCAGCACCAACAACTGGAGTGCAAAACTCAATGACAACAGGAGGACAAAGAACTCAGGTTGTTGACTCTTTCAGTCAACCTTGGGACTCGAAGCTCGGACCAATGGGATCATTACATTCCAGAGAGTCAATGGAGACGAATCGAGGTAGTGCAGTTCCAACCCCCACCTATACCACTCCAGGTCCAAGGTTTGAAGCGGAACCATCACATTTACCTCCCAGTAGTAGATTCAGGGCAGAGGAACCGACAAGGGTAACCCATGAAGTCCATGGTGCTAGAGAAAGCTTTAGCCGAGACACAGGAGCAATGAGATTGGTAGCAGATCATAGACGTATGAGACCATCTCAAGTAGCCAAGTGTGTGCAAAAGAAGTATGGTGGTTCAGGAGATCCGTATGCACATGTGTCACTCTTTAAGCAAGTCTTAAGAGCTGAGCAGATAACCGATTTCCATACACAATACGAGGGATTTGGTCTTACTCTAGAAGGTACTGCATTGACATGGTTTCAACCAATGAACATAGGGGGATTCCATGACATTGACCATTTGCTAAGAGAGTTTGCGGAGGAATTCTCAAAACGAGGGATTAAGCACAATACGGTCTCACAAATATATGCTTTTAAACAGAGAGAACACGAAAAAGTGAAGGAAGCTTCACTTCGCTTCAAACAATACATTGAGAGATGTCCAGTACGTGAACGACCACAAGATGACAGACTATCTGTTCTCTTTATTGAGGGACTGAGGAACGACACTCTCAAGAAAGGACTTGCACTTGAAAGCTTGTACAAGTTTCGAGCAAGTAACGAGAGAGGCATTGTACTTAGTGGATAACTGTACGGTTTATGGAGAGGTGTCAGCGGATACAGATTTTGCATCCAGTAGCTCCTCCTCCGTAGCGAGCGAGACTACCACTAAAAAGAATGTTCAAACAACAACCATGCCAAATGTAGAGCAAATGATAGAAGATGCTCTAAAAAGGATGGCACCATACCAAAAACCATTGCCAAAAACACTGAAATGGTGTGCTATTGAACAAAAATGGACAAATCATCCAACAGAGGAGTGTTATTACAACAAAGGGTATGTAAGGGAGCGCCAGTATGCACCTCCTGCTCAATTAGCACCACCTCAGATACATCCAGTACCTCGATACCCAACGGGAAATGTACCAGGACCTATGGGGATAGAAAGACCGCAACCGGTATTGGGACAACAACCACCTTTACCAGGAGCAAGACCAGTGGGCATTAGATATGCACCAACCTTAGAGAATCAGGAAGAACAAGCCTTAGTGCCTGTTCAAGCCTATTATGAAGAATCGGGTGCACACATGTCTCCGACAGTTTATTACCCACCAGAAGAACCAAAACAACCAGAACCATGGGGCATGATGGGGAATGTTGGAAACCAACAATTACAAGTGCTTCTGATGAAGAGAGATACAATTTGGACGCAAGAACCTTGATGTTCATAGCTCATGGAGGGTTAACGGGACAAAGACCATCCTATCCACAAAGGACGAATCAAGCGGGACCAAGACCAGCACTAGGATCCTTTTACAAGTGTGGAGGTGACCATCTGATGAATTTTGCCCACATACGAAATCTTAGAATTAACGCTTATTGCACTGAGTTGGGGTTACTCACTTCATTGAGGATTGTTCAAAGAATCCAAACAAGTGCAAAAGACGACATTGAATATTGCTAGAAACTATTCCTACCAGCAGTGGGTCTGAAAATGAAACTCTGATACCAACGCAAGTTGTTACTAGAGCTCAAGCTAAGAAAACCACTAAAGAACCTGAGAATGGAAAGTTAATTATGATTTGTACACCACACTTGTAGCACAACCACATGGCTTAGGAAAATGGGCAATTCTTTATTCAATGCACCATGCATGGGTATGCACATATACGCAATCACTTCTTCCAAAAAACTTCTGACATAATTTTCCCATCCCCTAGCCTACTAGATCATTCATGGTCAGCAGCAGCAAAAAAAGATATGAGACTCGCCGCGTCACAAGTCTCCTCATCCCTCACCAACATTACTTGCTCCGCAGAAAAATCATCTTGCTCCACCATCATCAATCTAGCATGATACAATTTAAGATGCAATCCATTTACCCTTGACTTATGTAAAATCCCATCCAGGTTAGCCAGGTGATATGTACCATTTGGGAAACACTCGACCACCTTAAAAGGGCCTTCCCACTTAACTTGAAACTTCTTTTGAAAGGTGTTGTCCAGCTTACTGTTGTAGCACAAAACCAAGTCATGCTTCTTGATACCCTTACTTTTGAACTTTTCATTTATCTTTGCCCAAGCCTTATCTTGCATTTACCCATAATGTTCCAATGCACTCATCCTATCCAGTTGAACCTCCTGTAACTATAAGAGCCTCTCTTTGAATGCATCACTAGGCGGCCCAAGAAGCTTCTCTAACATCTTGAGTGTAGGCAACTCCACTTCCACAGTAAAATGGTGCTTTCTTTCGATATACCAAATGGCATGGAGTAAACCATGTACCTATCTTCATCGAAGTACAGTAAGCCCATAATGCACTATGCAATTCCAGATCCCTATTCTTTCCTTGGTGCTCCGTCACTTTTGAAAGAATTTTTACCAACTCACCATTGAATCTTTCATTTAAGCCATTACATTGTGGGTAATAAGGAGTGGTATACTGGTGCCTAATGTTCATGTTTGCGCATAAAAAGTCTAGCAATTTAGCTCTAAATCCTGGCCCCTTATTCGAAAGTAGCTCCAGTGGAACCCCAAACTTGTAACATATTTCATCATACACAAATTTTTCCACATCCTTTGCAATGATCTGTTTTACTGCTATAGCCTCTGCCCATCTAAAGAGATAGTCTACTGCAGTCAGAATATAACTTTTGCCCCTGCTTGTGATAGGTAATGGGCCTATTGCATCAATCCCCCACTTTTCAAACACATCAAAGGCCATAATGGTTTTTTGTAGCTCTATCTTCAACACTCTCTTCCCAAATGCTTGACACCTATTGCAAGACCTACACCAACGGTGAACATCCTTGTGCAAACTAGGCCATACATACCCCTGTTGCAAAATGTTATGCAAGGTGATCTTTAGAGCAAAATGTCCGCCACATGTGCCTTCATGATTCTCTTCCAACACTATATAAAACACCTCCCTCCAAGGTACACGTCTCAACACGAGATTAGCCCCTTTCATGTACAAGACATCACCAATCAATTTGTACCTGGATGCTCTATGCACAAAACCATACTTCTTAGACTTCTGAATGTCCTTTGGAATGATTCCTGTTAACAAAAACTCATCTTCTTGAGCAAAACTTTCCCGTCCATGATAAAGAGGTGAATTGGTCCTCAACACAAATAGCTCCCGAATCATGCTTTGAGCTACTTCATGTGCCTCTCCATTTAGAGCCCGTTCAATGTGTCTAATGCTCCATGCTTCGAACTTTTTTACAGGCCTTTAATTATGAAACACATGTCCTTCAATGAGGCGTTCTTGCTCTTCCACACACCCAACACTTGCTTCACAACTAACAAGGCATCACCTTTTATGCTCAATCTTCTAGTTCCATTCTTCAAACAAATGTGTAATGCAGCTTCCAAAGTTGCATATTCAACCTCATTGTTACTATGTGCATTAAATTTGATCCCTCTCTTGCATACTAGCTTCCCCTCTGGATCATAAAGTGCTATACCCCCTGAAGCCGCATCATGGCTCTTTCTGTATGATCCATTAAAAAAAAAAACATGTGCATTGATGATTTGTGGCACTTCTTCAACTACCTTTCTCACAACCACTTCCTTAACACGAAGGGGATTCTCCTTGTAAGTCAACAAATCAGCTAGGGTAGCTCTTGTAGTGTCTTCCACTAAAAAGGAGAACTCAAACTCTTGCAGCTCAATTACCCATTTCTTCACCAATTTGATATGTTAATGCCATTATTTAATTGTGGCAAAAAGGTGTAACTTGTTAAGAAAACAAAAGGTCGTGGTAGCAAGTAATGACGAAATTGTCGACAAGCAAATATCACACTGGCCATCACTAGCTCTACTTCCGATAATTTTCTCTCTGCTACTAACTTCACTTGTCTTGCACAATACACTAGCCTCATAGAATGGTTGCCCTTCCCCTTTTGCAATAGCATGGCTCCAATGGCATCATCCCCTAATGATGGATTTACATAAAATACTTGCTCCCAATCAGGAGCCTGCATGGCTGACGGCCCACCTAACACTTCTTTCACCTCTTGAAACACTTGTTCACACTTGTCATCCCATGCAATGGATCATGCTTTGGCACTTGTTGTAATGGATAAATAAGCCATGAAGACAATGGAATAAACCGTGCCATGTACTTTACTTTGTGTATAAAAGTTGCCAATTGCTTTGTACTCGTAGGTGATGGAAGAAGAATAATAGACTTAACCTTGTTTGGATCAGCCTCAATGTCATTTTCTGACACCATATGGCCCAATAACTTCACTCTGCCTCTCATAACCTGCCAGTGAGTCCAAGATCTGATCAATGAATGGAAGAGGATATAGGTTCTTCTTAGTGGCTGCGTTTAAGGGTTTAAAATCTACACAAATCCTCCACTTTCCATTTTTCTTTGGGTTGATTACTATTGGACTCACCCATTCTGTGGTTTCCACAGGGACTATGAACCCTGCCTTCAATAACTTGTCCACTTCTTCCCGAAAGGCTTTCATTTCCTCTTGACCCATCGTTGTTAGCCTTTTCCACACTAGCTTAGCACCTTCTTTCAACTCTATATGCATCTCTTCTCCTTCGAAACCTCTAATCTCTTCATATGAAGTAATAAAAAAATCAAGAAAACTACCCAGGATGTGCAAATATATATCCTTCTCCATAGTTGAGAGGTCTCCACTAATCATTTGTGTCATCAATTCTTGCTTCTTTGACAATTCACTTTCATCTTCAACCTCATTTGCAAATGCAACTAAACTAGACTCCTGGATTTCTTTGTCCATCAAAAGAAATGCAACATCAACATCCTCATCACTACTGGTAGTACTATCACTGTCCTCATCACTCACTGTGGAATAGTCTTCATCACTAGACTCATCTTCATCTTCATAAAGCTCTTCCAATTGTTTCCTTGTGTCCATATTATATAGCTTCTTGGCACCTGTCTTTCCATAGAGGCTAATAGTACCACGTCTCCAATCGTGAACAGTACCCACTGCACGTTGGAGAGGGGGAATGGGGGAACACACCCGACACAAACACAAGGGACTCTCTATAGCTCAGGGTATTCACAACACCCCTATCCTCTCAGAAAACACCTTCAAACAAACAACTCACTAGCAGACCACCGCCTGCTCAATTGCCACTGCTCACACACTCTACAAACCACCACACAAGATACACCTACTATCACTGCCTGTCTTCACCCTTACACACGCACACAACCACTCAATATCACTCTCTCACTCAAAACACCATCTGTCCGGGGGGCACACACTTCCCCACAACCGACATCGAGGAGGAACATGAAAGTAGGAGAAAGAGAAGGGGGAAAGGGGAAACAACAGCACGGGAGGCAACTCTGGCTTGATTGCACTTCAAAAAACATATACACCGGCTTGCAATGCCATCACCATGGCCATTTTCAAGCAAAAGTTACAAAGGGGCTAGCTTGCTAGAGAACTCCACTTTGCAGGCTTCAAACGGCACCTCGAAAGGCCAAGAAAAAAGCCCAAAATTTGATTCATTTTTTACTTTATAGGGGGTGGCTTTAATTTAGGAATTTACAATTTAATAGGTCCACCTAGCATCTTGAATTGGTATCCTTTGGGAGAGAGGGAACCGCTTTTCTCTATCTCTCTCTTCTTCACTCTTTGTACTTGGGGGGGCATTAGCGATGTCGCTATTGCCCCCTAGACTCTTCATTTTTTTATTTTTTATTTTTCACCTTTTACCCTGCACCTTATGGTGCTCAATTTTGACTTTTGACTCTCTCCTTCTATCCATCCGACTCCTCCTTCTCTTCTTTTGGCCTTGCACATGGTTCACCCATGCTTGTACTTGCTCCGACATGCCTTGGGATGTGCCCCTTTGACCTTGCTGAGCTTTGCCCACCTGGCGTCTTCCTAGCTCACCCCTTTGCCCGGCCACTTGGCCTTGCTTGGATTTGCCCCCTTTGGAGACCTCCTGGCCCTCCCCCTCACTCTCTATGCCGCGGGACTCATCTCTTACCTAAGGGGGGACCTATTAAATCTCTTACCTAGGGCGAGAACCTCCCCACAATGGCCCCCCAAGGCCTTCAAAAACCATTTATTAAATTAAAAAAAACTTCCCTTTTTTGCTTGGACTGGGTACTCTGCTATGCCCTGCTCAATTGGCCTATGCACCGCCCGTCAAACCCTGCCGAAATCCACCATGTTTATCTTCAAACTACCTACCTCTGGTCCCACTTTGAGATTCCCAAGGCTGACATCCGAGGCCGTAAAAAAATGCCAAAAGGCATTTGCCACATCCCTCTCTGCATTACCTCCCGACTTCGTCCTGCCACATCTAATTGACTGAGTGTCAGATTGAGGCACCGTTGATTTGTGCTAGCTCCGCATGATGCACCCCTCCACCGAAAACCTTGGAAAGGCCGAAAATCTGCCAAATGGCACGTTCCCCAATGCGGTCAAGTGGGCTCAGACCCAGCCCCCGGAAAATCTTCTAATGGCCATATCTTGCTATCCAAACCTCCGATTCGCAATCGGAGAAGACAGGCATGCTCCACAACTTGAGCACTACACACATATACACTTACATCAGCCTAGGCAACCCGTCCCCAGCTGCCCTGCCCATCGGGGATCTGCAACACACTTTTTTTTTAAACTGCAATATCTTGAGCACCATGGCTCCATTTGACGAGCCGTCTGGACTGGCTTTGAGAGCACGCTGAACTCTACATTCTAGAGCTTTCACTTGGCATTTTGGACATCTTCATCTGCCATCCCAGATGGACCATTCCGTTGCACTTTTGGCTTAAAAAACCGCATCAGGCATACCGTCCCGCTATCCTTTGGCTGCTAAGGGCCTTGGCACCTGCCCTAGCCTTCTGCAATGCACTTGATTGTTGTCTTGGTCTGGCATAGACCACTTGCTAGCTGCGACCAACTTTAGTTGCACCATCATTGCCCAGCCACCTCGTCGAACATTTATGTTCGACCAAAAGCATATGTACAAAACTTTAATACTCGCACACCAAAATGATGATTAAAAGCACTCACAAAACCACAACTATATGTACAGGCTATGTACAAAAGATTCATCTCCATTTTTCCACACATCGCATGCTTTCGGTGGGATGCCCACCCCCCTTGACTATAATCTGCTGCACTTCAGGCACTAGACTCCTCTCGAAATACAGTTTAAGCCGCACACCATTTACCCTGTTCCTAAGAAGCTTGCCATTTGCCCTTACCAGTTGATATGTCCCATTCGGAAAGGCCTTCTTCACTTTATATGGACCTATCCACTTCTTCTTGAACTTCTTCTGGAATGTGAAATCCAGGTAGCTCTCGTACTTCATGACAATGTCTCCTTCCTCTATCTTCTTGTCTGGCAAGTTCTGATTGAACTTGGCAACCCGCTTCTGTCTTTGCTTCACATAATAGTTTGCTGCAACCTCTCTGTCCATCTGAAAAGCCTCCAAGATGGCTATCCGATCCTATAGAACTCCTTGTTGAGTGGCATTGACACGCCACATACCCTTTAAAGCAACTAGATGTGCATGTACTGGTAACACCGCCTCCTTACCATAGACAAGCTCAAATGGAGTGAAGTTTGTAGCCACTTTATGGGACGTCCTATACGCCCACACACACTTCTCTAGATTTTCTTGCAACTCAGCTTCTTGCTTATACAGATATTTAGTTAACATTTTGACGATTTGACCATTAGCACTCTCAACTAGACCATTGCATTGGGGATGATAGGGTGAGGAAAATTTGTGCTGAATCTTTAACTTTTCCACTAATGCGCTCATGAGCTTGCTTCTAAACCCCTGACCCCTATCAGAAACTAACATCCATGGAACACCAAAATGGCAACATATATTATCAAACACAAACTGAGCCACAACACTAGCATTTACTTCTTTCATTGCTTTTGCCTCGACCCACCTTGTAAGGTAGTCAATGGCTACCACCACATATTTCTTACCACTAGTAGACTTTGGGAGAGGGCCTATAGCATCCAGACCCCACTTCTTGAAAGCACTTTGTGCGATGATGGCACCCTGTGACTCCACTACCAGTTGTCTTCCACCTATAGTCTGACACTCGTGGCACGTCTTGCACCAATAATGCACGTCCTTCACAATGGAAGGCCACCAAAAGCCTGCTCTAAGCACTCAAAATACAACCTGATCCTTGCCCTGATGTCCACTCTCTTCATGGAATTGCTCTAGCGCCATCCCTATCTCTTCTTTGTATAGCACCCTTCTAAGCACTCCGTCATGCCCGTAGTTCATGAGATCCTCACCTACCAGTGTGAATTTGCGGGCCTTTTGCACCACTCTTCTCTTTTGCATCTTGGACAAACCCTCTAAACATT